>NC_059430.1:131009003-131024003 GCF_021028975.2 Sphaerodactylus townsendi | reverse complement strand
ACCACAGGTATATGGGAAGAAAATGCACTCTTTCCCACTGCCTGTGCCTGGGCTAAGTTCAGAGTCCCCGGTTTCTCCAAGGAAATGCCTCTAGTAGCCCCATGCAGCTCTTCCAGAGGTTGTGGTTTCAGACTCGGATGCTTCGAAATGGGGAGAGCCACGAGATCTCCCTCCCCCCCCCCCTCCTGTGCCCCACAAGCCAGGATGAAAAGTCCACCCTCTTCCACCCATAAATAAGAATTGAGGGGGAGGGGAGAGCGTCCACCCGGTCAACGCTGCACGGCCGCCGTCATAGAGAGCACAAAGGGTGTTGCAGGGATGGGAAACGGGCTTAAATGGTTTCCCTGGGCCGGCCGGCCTTTTATTTCCTTTGCTTGAGAGAAATAATTTAGTGCCGATTAATGATTTTGAGTCTGGCTGGTCCCTTCCCTTTCCCCTTGGACGGCTCTGTTCTGTCCCCGCGCCCCCAACTGGGCTGGGGTGTGGTGAAGGGGAGGGGACCACTCCTCCCTTGAAACTAATCTCCCCCCCCCTGCCCCACTCCCCAAGGTTCCCATTTACAAACTAGGCTCTTTCAACCAGTTCTCTGGCAAAGATTCCAGACCTGAAGCGAACTCCAGGCAAGGAGAAAAGAGCCTTTGATATGGCATTAAATTGTGATGGAGAAGACCTTGCCTCAGGCCTCGGAAGGAGGGAGGGGGGAGCGCAGATTGTGTGTCTGCGCGTGTTGCAGGGGTGGGGGCGCGGGCGCAGGGAAGAAGGTGACTCTTGCATCCCAGCGTGTGCAGTTTCTGTAGGGCTGCCCATCCTCATCCCGCAGGTACAAAGGCCTCAAGGCTCCCTGGACTTCCTTCCAATCTGGCCCTCCTGGAAGACTCTAACTTGGGGTTCCCCAACATGGTGCCCAACTAGAGGTGGGACCCAGCAGGATCTCACAGGTTCCCGAGAGTAGGTTACTAATTATTTGTGTGTGCAGAGGGGGTTACTAATGGGTGATTTTGCCACGTGATTTTTGCCTTGGTGACGCCCCTCCTCTCAGCAGTAGCGCGCAGAACTTGAAGCAGTCTAGCAGGGGGTGCAACGGAGTGCGTGGCAGCCTGCGCCTGCGTGCATTCATTTCCCACTTCAAGGACCTGCATTAGCGTACAAGGCCTCCTTGCCATACAGCCCCCCGCCAGGAATGCCCTGCTTCCGGAATGCCCGGCCATCGCCTCCCCATCGCGGTTCTCAAATTTCCAGCCCGCCATTGGCGCTACGCCACAGTTTGAATCCCACCACTGTTACTAACATTTTTGGATCCCACCACTGTGCTGTACAGAATTCTGCAGCAAACCTGCTTTTCGTGAGGTTTTCTCTCGTAGAAGGACCACAAACAGCTGCCTTCGCCCGCCTGTCTTTGCAGTCTGCCCCCATCTTTTTTTTAAAAAAAAATCCCTTCCGCGCTGTTTCAAATTGGATGTAGCTGGTGCATCTTTCATGAGGACGGGCTCCCTTAAATGCACCTGACCCCGTGCACAAGGGAAAGCCGATACCGCTACATTATTATTTATTGATCTCCCCCCTCTTCATAATGATGCGGGAAATGTTAACCTGAAGCTTTGACCTTTCGTATTCAAATCAGGCAGCGTGGCTCTCCCCAGCCGTCTGCATGATAATCAGGTGCCGCTGGGGGTCGGTCGGCAGGCGGGGTGGCGCACAGGTCACGCCAACGCGGGGAGGGGAGGGAAGGCTTTTTTTCTGGGGAAAGGGTGTCCAGGGTGGGGGGTCTTTCGAAGAGCGGCTGCCGCCAGCGCACAGCGGCCGTACTGTGGGTGTCACCTGCGCATGAGCAACTCCCGGGATCTCCTGCACGGCGCTGTCAGTGATGGAGAACCTTTTTGAGACCGAGTGCCCAAATTGCAACCCAAACCCCACTTATTTATCGCAAAGCGCCAACCTGGCAATTTAACCTGAATGCTGAGGTTTTAGTTTAGAAAAAAATGGTTGGCTCCCTCTTCGTCCGCCCCACCCGATTGAGCAGGGGCCAGCCTGCTCTAGCCTCCAGCAAGTCCCGTGCGCACCGCTCTGTACCTCTCTAACATCTCTGCCTCCTCTGCGCCCCCCCCCCCACTCGGGCAGCAGCCACCCAGAGGACAGGCACCAGGCCCACCAGCCGAGTCCTCCCTGCTCACCACGGTGCGCGCACGTCGTGCTCAGTGGCCCAGGCCAGCCTAGATGTGGGGGGTGGGTGGGCACGCACACACACGGCAAACTCTGTGTGTGCGTGCCCACAGAAAGGGCTCCCAGTGCCACCCCTGGCACCCATGCCATAGGTTCACCATCACTGATCTAGGAGAGGATCCCAAAAGGCAGTCCGAATTGGGCCCCACTCACAGCAGAGACAAGGAAACTGGGCCTCTTGAAAAGGACACCGAACTGTCTTGCTGTATTGTCGAAGGCTTTCACGGCCGGAATCACTGGGGTGCTGTGTGGTTTCCGGGCTGTATGGCCGTGTTCTAGCAGCATTCTCTCCTGACGTTTCGCCTGCAACTGTGGCTGGCAAATCCTCTGAAGATGCCAGCCACAGATGCAGGCGAAACGTCAGGAGAGAATGCTGCTACCCTGTTTCCCTGAATATAAGACATCCCCTGAAAATAAGACGTACTAGAGGTTTTGCTGAAGTGCGAAATATAAGGCATCCCCCGAAAGTAAGACGTAGCAAAGTTTTTGTTTGGAAGCATGCCCGACGAACAGAACACAGAAAAATAAGACATCCCCTGAAAATAAGACATAGCGCATCTTTGGGAGCAAAAATTAATATAAGACACTGTCTTATTTTCGGGGAAACACGGTAGAACACGGCCATACAGCCCGGAAACCACACAGCACCCAAGTCTTGCTGTGTTTGGTGCAAATAAATTCACCTTTCCAGACAAGACAGGGAAAATGGGATTCCAGGTATATAGCAATATTTTCTATATAGATCCAAGCTTGGCGTTTTTATCCCACCCGTCTGTTGCTAGGATGCTCTGGGTGAGCAATATTTAAAATCGGTTCTCTTCAAGTCTCGTTGGCAACGTTTGTGGGTCTGTATTGAATGGGGTGGTTTTCATTACTGCGGGTCCCCCTTTGGACTGTTGGCAAAGGAGAAAGGCAGCACTGAAAGGCCACAATTAATATGATCCCATTTCGTGGGGGGGGGTGGGGGAGAGAAATGGTGTCAGGATTAAAACACAAACCTCAGCAGCAGCAGCTGGAGGAAAGGCAGCAAAGAGACAGCGAGGAATATTCTGGTCTATAATTTTCCGACTTTTCAAATGTCTCTGTGCTCAAATCGGCATGTTTTCTTCTGCTTTGGAGTATTTCGTTTGCAAAATCTGCTGTCGTTGTATTGTATCAGGGGTGGCCAACCTAAGGTGCTCCAGATGTTCGTGGACTACAATTCCCAATTGGCTGTGCTGGCAGGGGCTGATGGGAATTGTAGTCCATGAACATCTGGAACACCATAGGTTGGCCACCCCTGTGTTATACTGTTAATCTCAGGAAGGGGCCCGGAAACTTTCTTCAGCCTGTGAGGCTTTCTCCAAAGCTTTCCAGCAGGACTTTGCAACCAGGAGGGCTAGAATATTGCTGCCTTTTCGGCAGACGAAGTTCCACAGCATCACAAACATTCCGGGGCTCTTTTTCAGATTTTTAAGACACGCGGTTGTGGCTGTACTTGGAGGAACATAAGAACATAAGAACGAGCCTGCTGGATCAGACCAGAGTCCATCTAGTCCAGCACTCTGCTACTCGCAGTGGCCCACCAGGAGCCTTTGGGAGCACACATGCAGGAGGTGAAAGCAATGGCCTTCTGCTGCTGCTGCTCCTGAACACCTGGTCTGCTAAGGCATTTGCAATCTCAGATCAAAGAGGACCAAGATTGGTAGCCATAGATCGACTTCTCCTCCTCCATAAATCTGTCCAAGCCCCTTTTAAAGCCATCCAGGTTAGTGGCCATCACCACCTCCGGTGGCAGCATTTTCCAAACACCAATGACACGTTGCGTGAAGAAGTGTTTCCTTTTATTCGTCCTAATTCTTCCCCCCAGCATTTTCAATGAATGCCCCCTGGTTCTAGTATTGTGAGAAAGAGAGAAAGATGTCTCTCTGTCAACATTTTCTATCCCATGCATAATTTTGTAGACTTCAATCATATCCCCCCTCAGACGTCTCCTCTCCAAACTAAAGAGTCCCAAATGCTGCAGCCTCTCCTCATAAGGAAGGGTGTCCCAACTCTCCAATCATCCCTGTTGCCCTTCTCTGCACTTTTTCTATCTCTTCGATATCCTTTTTGAGGATGCGTTTACTCAGAACTGAACACAGTCCTCCGGCGTATCACGTGACCACGGCTTTATATAAGGGCATGACAAATCCTTGCAGTTTTATTATCAACTCCTTTCCTAATTATCCCCAGCGTAGAGTTTGCCTTTTTCACAGCTGCCATGCATTGAGTTGACATTCCCATGGAACTATCCACTAAGAAGCCCAAATCCCTTTCCTGGTCTGTGACTGATAGCACTGATCCCTGTAGCGTGTATGTGAAGTTTGGATTTTTTGCCCCATGTGCATCACTTTACATTTTACTACATTGAACTGCATTTGCCATTTCTTAGCCCACTCACCTAATTTATCAAGGTCCGCTCGGAGCTCTTCGCAATCCTTTGTGGTTCTCACCACACTACATAATTTGGTATCATCTGCAAACTTGACCCCTGTGCTGGGGATGGAGTGAGCGATACACGCTTTAAGGGTGTTTCAAATGAAATTTGGGGGGTTAGGAGGAGGGAGAGAGGAACCCAGGTGCAGGACGGCCCTGATTCAGAAAGATTTTAACATGCTGCCTGTGTTGTGCTCTTTGCCTTCCAGGTGGAGCTGACGGGGAGCAGCATATTTGACTACGTCCATCCAGGGGACCACCCAGAAGTTGCCGAACAGCTGGGGCTGAAGCCTCCATCGGGACTCTCCCCCCAGAGTCGCCCCAAAGCCTCTGGGCTGTCTGCCGCTGGGCTATCAGAGGCCTCTGAATCGGGTAGGGGTACCTGGTAACCGTCATGGGCGCAGGGAGGGTCCCTGCAAGGGGAGATTCCCCCTCTTCCCGTAAGAACTCCTACCACACAGCAGCTCTCTTTGAGTTCTGAAAGTGCTTGGCCTGCACTATCAGCCTTCCACCTAATAGCCCTGCTGGGTAGGCCATTATTATCAGCACTGCAGGAGAAGAAGAAGAAGAGTTTGGATTTATATCCCCCCTTTCTCTCCTGCAGGAGACTCAAAGGGGATTACAATCTCCTTGCCCTCCCCCCCTCACAACAAACACCCTGTGAGGTAGGTGGGGCTGAGAGAGCTCCGAGAAGCTGTGACTAGCCCAAGGTCACCCAGCTGGCGTGTGTGGGAGTGCACAGGCTAATCTGAATTCCCCAGATAAGCCTCCACAGCTCAGGCAGCAGAGCTGGGAATCAAACCCGGTTCCTCCAGATTAGATACACGAGCTCTTAACCTCCTACGCCACTGCTGCTCCTTAATGACTCCCCTTCATAGGTTCATGACGTAGGTAGGACTTGAACTGGAGGCTTCCGGGCTGGTTGGCGCATGTCTCTTGGTGCCAAGCAGTGCTACAGTCGGCAAGGAGGGGATCCGGGACTGTGGTTCAAATATCCTCGATGCCCATTTGCTTGGGCGTTCCTGCATCAAATCATTCCTTTCTCCAGTTTGCTTTTAATTGTTTGTATTTGTGCAGTTGTGCATTAGAGCCTGGGGGGCGGGGGGGGGACCTCAGCAGGGTATACTGCCATACAGCCCACCCAGAGAACTGATCTTTGTAATTCTGGGAAATCTTTAGGCCCCGCCTGGAGGTTGGCAACGCTGTTTTGTCTGGGGCTGTCAGTGGCCGTTTGCATTGTAACATATTTTTTAAAAAGGAGGATCCCTGCCTGAATATTGTCCAGTTTTGGACAGTGGGGAGCAGCAACAGAGGAATGGGGGACAAACCACGTTTCCAAAGGAAATCCCTGAGCAATCGCGGGCAGTTGCGTGCCCCGATCTCCGATCAAAGCCCTCAATCCTGCGTGCCTGCGCTTGACCAAAGCTGCATAGCAGACTTCCGAGGAATGGCAGAGGACGGGGCTGCAAGGTTTGGTGAGCTGCCTCCCCGCCGGCGGACAGCTCCTCCGCCAGATGTCCAGCTTTCCTGCCCCCCCCCCCCCATGCAGCCTGGAAGAACAAAGGGCACAGGGCGAGAGGAATGAAATGGAATTGCGAGTCGCTTGCTTGTCTGCTTGATATCTGCCTGCCTGGCTTTTATCTGGGGAACTAGTGAAAGATTTATGCCGAGTTGCAGAGTAAAAGAGAATAGCAGATCAGCGTTGTGCTCGCAGCATTTTCTCCAAAGAGCAGATGCAGGGCCCTGCTGGATCCGGCCAAGGGGTCCCTCCTCGTGCAGGCGTCGGATCCGAAATGGAGCCGGGCAGAAGCTTCCAGGGACCCTGAAAACAAAACACCAGTGCGGGTAGCAGGGGCATAACGAGGCAGCCCTGGGCAAACTTTAGCCCTGGGCAAAACCTGAGTTGGATGCCCCCCCCCCCCCAATGGGCGGCCACTCCACCACTACCAATTTTTTTTTTGCACCAGGACATTGGTGCCTGCAGGGGTGCATTTTTAGACATAACAGCACCAAAATTTCAGCATAGCATCAGGAGACTGTCCTTATGCTACTCCCCAAGTTTGGTGAGGTTTGGTTCAAGGTGTCCAAAGTTATGGACTCCCAAAGGGGGTGCCCCATCCCCCATTGTTTTCAATGGGAGCTAATAGGAGATGGGGGCTACAGTTTTGAGGGTCCATAACTTCGGACCCCCTGAACCAAACTGCACCAAACCTTGGGGTTGCCATCATGACAGTCTCCAGATGATACCCTGAAATTTTGGTGCTGATACGTCCAAGAATGCCCTCCCTGCAAGAACATCCCGAAATTTGCCCAAGAAACTTTGTTCTGCATTGAGTTTTCTGCATTGCTGTCAATGGGGGTTGCAGGCTTGGGGGGTGGGGGGGGCACATTTCTGAAGGCACAGTCTCAAAACTTTCAGGGTCTCATAAGGAGACTGCCCTAATGATACCCCCCAGGTTTGGTGCAGTTTGGTTCAGGGGGGGCCAAAGTTATGGACCCTCAAAACTGTAGCCCCCATCTCCTATTAGCTCCCATTGGAAACAATGGGGGATAGGGGCACCCCCTTTGGGAGTCCATAACTTTGGACTCCCTGAACCAAGCCTCACCAAACTTGGGGGGTAGCATAAGGACAGTCTCCTGATGATATGCTGAAAATTTGGTGCCGCTAGCCTAAAAGCCGCGCCCCCTGCAGGCCAAAAATTGAAAACCACTAAAATACCCAAAAACGAACCCAGCATTTTGATGCCCCCCACAAGGTGATGCCCTGGGCAGCTGCCCACCTTGCCCAATGGGCATTATGCCAGTGGCGGGTAGCTGATGTTTTCTCCTGTTCTCTGTCCCCTGAATAACTCAGAGGTATATTGCCTCTGAGCATGGAGGTTCTGTTTGCTATCACAACTAATGGCTGCAGATGGAGTTTATACCTTTTAAAGAAGAAGTCAGGGATCCTCTGTATGACTCCCTTAACCCCCACCCCCCTTCAATCCCTAGCTGGAATGGTCCTATGTTGAATTTGTCAATTGGGTAATTAAGTTGTCAAACAGCTCTATCCCCACTCCTGGACTGTTTGCTTTAATTATACCCGATTTTAAATTGGAAACAAAAGGCAATTTTATAAAAGCTTTAAAAGTGGCCTCCGTTTGTGATGACCACTTCAAACGAAAATGTAGATCATTGTTGATGGATTCAGGATTTGTGGTAGACTCAACAGGAAGAGAAAACACTCAAGGGAGATGGTCACTCAAGGCATAATCATCGACAACAAACTGGGAAATTGAACCTAAAAGTTGAGGGGAAACAAGGACAGAATCTATCACACTACAACCGTTGGCTGACATAAAGGTAAAGCCATCTGCATTAGAGAACTTTGGTCCTATGTAACTGCTGGGGCATACCAGTTGAGATGTCTGCTATGATCCCAAGGTCCCTTTTTTTTCATCAGCTGCCACCAGTTCAGATCCCGTCCAGCTGCCAGTCACGTCACCACCAATTCCTGCTATTGTGTTCAGCTCCTGTGGTTTTCTTTGTTGTGTTTGAATTTTACATGCCTCCTTCTCACCCTCTGCTTCCTGAATTCCCCGGCCCTTTGGGCTGTTCTGTTTGTAAAAAAAAACACACGCTTTTCATTCTTTGCATCTGTCCCCTGCCAAATGAGTAACCACAGATTGTATCCTGGAAAACTTAGGTTGGAATAAAAGCTTTTGGTACAACAAAACAAACAAGCAAAGCTAGAATTGTGGCCAGAAACACACTGGGTCACAATGGAGAGACACTATTTCCAGATACGCAGCCTGAGCGTGACTTTTGGATCTCGGGGATCCCTTGCGTGTGTGGAGTCCCTTTCCTGTGGCCAAGAAGAAGAGTTTGGATTTATATCCCCCCTTTCTCTCCTGCAGGAGACTCAAAAGGGCTTACAATCTCCCTGCCCTTCCCCCCTCACAACAAACACCCTGTGAGGTAGGTGGGGCTGGGAGAGCTCCGAGAAGCTGTGACTAGCCCAAGGTCACCCAGCTGGCGTGTGTGGGAGTGGACAGGCTAATCTGAATTCCCCAGAGAAGCCTCCACAGCTCAGGCGGCAGAGCTGGGAATCAAACCTGGTTCCTCCAGATTAGATACACGAGCTCTTATCCTCCTATGCCACTGCTGCTCACTCCACCATTCATGCCTTCTTTAGAGAACCTCGGTGAACACAGGGTTTGTTTGAGGCAGGGGTGTCCAACTCTGGCGCTTCAGGGCTGATGGGAATTGTAGTCCATGAACATCTGAAGTGCCAGAATTGGACACCCCTGGTTTGGGGGGTGCAGCAGGGCTACCTGTGTTGCTGAAGGTGTGGTCGGAGCCTGGACAGGAGACCTTCTGGACATCTCTTTCTGGTCAGTTCCAAGCTGGGCGGGATAACAAAATAAACAATTGGGAGCATTGGCCGTGCACGAGTTGGCTCAGCTGCTTAGGGACAGCACCTGGGACGTTATGAAATGCTCCACACGTGCACGTGGGTACTCTGGAAGTCCCACACTGAGGCCGGTCTCTCCTTTGCCTCTCAGACCCTGCTGCTCCCCGTCCTGCAGACGCTGATGCCTTGGAGTGTTCCTTCTTCGTCCGCCTAAAATCTACCCTGACCAAGAGGGGGCTTCACGTGAAGACTTCTGGCTACAAGGTAAAGGAGCCATCCTCCTGCATGGGGGCCTTCCAGCTGAGGCTTCTCAGACCCCACCCAGAAGTTCTGGGACACCCCGCTCAGCTGTGGGCATGCTATCTGCGCAGGCGCGCAAAGGATGAGAATTTCAGTTTTCGTTTACTTTTAAAGAATTAAGTTTCTAATCTTCCTGACAACAAAGGTTTGCATGATGCTGTGTAGATCTGGGGTACCCGGACTTTTTGATCCTGCTGATTCCTTTGGGGTCTTGACGTAGCAGTGGGCACAGCCACAAAATGGCTGCCAGTGGAGGCGGAGTCAGACACAACACCCCCGCTGCAGCTTACCTTCAGTCATCCATTGAAGTTCCCTTATCTCAGTGGTGGCGAACCTTTGGCACTCCAGATGTTATGGACTACAATTCCCATCAGCCCCTGTCAGCATGGCCAATTGCTGGGCCAAAACCCAACCAGTCCCTGCCCTCGATCTCAAAATGCTTGCGGGGTGTCTGGGTGCCCAAGGGTGCCAGGCTGGGGACTGTGGCGCAGGCCAAAGTCTGGTGGGACGGTGAATGCCAGCAAGGGAGGTGGGGTTGAGGAAGACTCTCAGCTGATGTTGCATACATTGTGCAAAATGGGAAGGCAGAAGAGACCGTGCGAGCGAGGAGCAAATCTGCGTGGAGCGGAATTCTCCTGTCCTCGATGCAGGATGCAGAGTTCAGTGGGATTCCTTTTGCTGATGGCCACCGCTGTATCAGCCGTGACTATTATGGCTCATTCCGCACATGCAGAATAATGCACTTTCAAACTGCTTTCAGTGCTCTTTGAAGCTGTGCGGATCCACTTGCAGACCGTTGTGAAAGTGGTTTGAAAACGCATTATTTTGTGTGTGCGGAAGGGGCCTATGTGTGGAGATGAGGACTTTTTATTAAATGAAGGGATTCCTGCTTCCAGCAAGTG
Source organism: Sphaerodactylus townsendi (assembly GCF_021028975.2). NCBI lineage: Eukaryota > Metazoa > Chordata > Lepidosauria > Squamata > Sphaerodactylidae > Sphaerodactylus > Sphaerodactylus townsendi. Next base: position 131,013,731 of record NC_059430.1, on the reverse strand, counting down.
GTGAGAGTTGATTAACTTGTGAAGGCTATTCTGCCTATGTGGGCACGCGCGGGTACCTGTGCAGTAGGCCTGACTTGCTTCCTCTGTGGCATTAACTGATCGATCGTTTTAAATCAGCTGAGAAAGCAAGTGAAGGTTCTGACATGTGTGGTTTTCAGTGCCAAAGACTCTTTCGAAGAGGCCTTCCGCTTCTCTCCCAAAGAGAGACTGGGACGGGCCTCGTTTTAAAACCTGACGCAAAGCGATTAAAACATTTATCTTAAATCGAGTGACAGCTATAATGCAGGAACCCCCAGCCTTTTTGAGTCTGTGTGCATCTTTGGAATCCTGACACGGGGCCGTGGGCCCAGCTACAAAATGGCTGACCGAGGAGGTGGAGCCAACCAGCAAATGTTGGGGAGTGAGGTTAGGCACAACTCTAGAAGAAGAAGAAGAGTTTGGATTTATATCCCCCCTTTCTCTCCTGCAGGAGACTCAAAGGGGCTGACAATCTCCTTGCCCTTCCCCCCTCACAACAGACAACCTGTGAGGTAGGTGGGGCTGAGAGAGCTCCGAGAAGCTGTGACTAGCCCAAGGTCACCCAGCTGGCGTGTGTGGGAGTGCACAGGCTAATCTGAATCCCCCAGAGAAGCCTCCACAGCTCAGGCGGCAGAGCTGGGAATCAAACCCGGTTCCTCCAGATTAGATACACGAGCTCTTAACCTCCTGCGCCACTGTTGAAGATTTAGTAGTAAATCTTCAACATCTCTCGGCAGTAGCTCAGTTTAAAAGGATGCCTTTTTAAAATGAGGATGTTTCAAAGTCTTTTCTTGCTTTGGCACAGATTATCCACACAACCAACCACGTTGCCAGTGGCCAATCAGAAACCCTGCTAGACAAGATCCTCACCTGGCCCTGCTTTCTAAAAGCATGGGGTGGGTGCTAGAAAATGTGTCGGAGGGTGCCCCAGAGCCCACGGGCACCATCTCGGGGACCCCTGCTCTAACCACTACACCTGTGTGGACATACAAGACAGTGAGAAAAGCTCAGCCTTCCTTACCAGAGTGAAGCCTCCCACACCCCACCCCAATCCCTCACTTTGGGCAACTGAAATCCACAGCAGCTCTCCGCCCCCCTCCCCTCCCCACAGGTGATTCACGTGACGGGCCGCCTGCGCCCACGCCTGTCCTCCTTCTCCCACACCCACTCAGTGCTGGGCCGAGTGATGGGCATGGTGGCCCTGGCTCACACCCTCCCGCCTTCCACGCTGAGTGAAGTCCGCATCGAGTGCCACATGTTCGTCTTCCGGGTCAACATGGACTTGCAGATCGTGTACTGTGAGAGCAGGTGAGCCCCGGGGGGTGGGGAGGGGTGGGGCCAGCAGCGATGCCTGAGATGCAGAGGTGGGATCCAGCAGGTTCTCGCAGGTTCCCGAGAGTAGGTTACTAATTATTTGTGGGTGCCGAGAGGGGGTTACTAATTGGTGATTTTGCCACGTGATTTATGCCTTAGCTACACCCCTCCTCTCAGCAGTAGCGCGCAGAACTTGAAGCAGTCTAGCAGGAGGTGCACCGGCGTGCGTGGCAGCCTGCGCCTGCATGCATTCGTTTCTCCGCCCAAGGACCGGCGCAGCGGCTGCGTCCTTGCCACAGCCCTGCCCAGGAATGCCCCGCCCCCATCATGCCCCGCCCAGCCCCATTGGCGCTACGCCACAGTTTAAGTCCCACCACCAGGGGAACCTGTTACTAAAATTTTTGGATCCCACCACTGCTGAGATGGAAAACGTTAGCGGCACCATGTAAGGGTCTGTTATTTGAGTCAATAATTGAGACCCAGGAATATTTCTAGAGCTTAACTGAACGGTGTCAAGACCGAGGCTGCAAAAGGGCAGAGTTGGTGCTCAAGGCTTTGCCCCTGGTTTATATTACCAAACATTGAAGCGCTGCCCATTCAGAGGTTCCCCCCTCCGTTTGATTCCCACAATTGCCTGCTTGAGAAGAGATAGTGGGAATGCAGTATTGTCATGAGTTGCCCAAGGCCAGGACAGTCATCCTCCCCTCGCCAGGAAATGGGCAGTGGGGGCAGGTCAGTGGCGTACCTGCCTAGGGACAGGGGGTACCCTATATCCTCGGGTGCCCCCCATTTGGTCATGTGGGGGGGGGCGCCAACATTTCAGGGTCATTTGTGTGTTTTAATTTTTTTTTAGTGTTTTTTACGTTTCGGCCTGCAGGGAGTGCATTTTTGTTTATATTTGGGCAGGACATAATTGGACAATTTTTGTCCGAATGTGCCCAAATTTGCCCAGATTCCAGCCGAATATGGTATTTGTTTCATCTGAATCTCCAACCCTCAAAAGTGATGCTGTTTCAGGGTGGGGGAGAATCTGCCCCCAAACAGCAACACTTTCAATTTTGTTTTAACCGGGGACCCCAGATTCTCCCTTTAAGGTGGATTTAAAAGAAGAATCTGAGCTCCCTAGTTTAAACACCATTGAAAGTGATGCTGTTTGGGGGTGGATTCCACTGGAGGTGTTTTGTGAGAGATGATGCTGACATTTGTTTGGTAAATGTTTTGCTGGGGGTGATTTGTGAGAGATTTACATGCTTAATACCGACTTGCACTGCCTTGGATTTTTTCCTCAAGCTAACAACCTACCTCATAGGGTTGTTGTGATTAGGAAATTAGGAAAAGAGTTGGTGGGGAGAGAGCCATGTATGTTTTGCTGGGAGTGGGAGGTGTTTTGTGAGCTGGTACAAAAAATCATTATTTGGTCATGGTGGGGGAGGGTGGCCGCCCATATGCCGGGGGAGGGGGGGCGCCAAACTCAGGTTTTGTCCCCAAACTCAGGTTTTGTCCCCAGGCCAGTTTGCCTAGGTACGCCCCTGGGGCAGGTATGCATATTTTGCTAGTTGCAAGCGAGCAAGCACAAAGAAACAGAGTAAAAAGGCCCTGAGGCCACAGGTAACAGTAGGCACAGGTGTGACCTTGACTCCAGCCCTGTGATGCTAGGCCCCAGCCGAGCCAGGCCTGACACACCAACATCACACCCACATCACCTGTACGCACAACCCGCTCCATAGTTCTGTGCCAAGCACCGTCGGTCTGTGTACAGAACCACTTAGCAAGGTCAGCGGTACAGGAGAACCGTGAAGCAGACTGTGCATGCAGGCGGCACAGGTGTGAAGACGTTTTCCTTCTCAGGCACCAGAGTGTCTTCCGCATTCTGCATGCTCTCTCGGGCGGGGGGAGGGGGCGTTCTTGGAGTTTCGGGCTCCTCCTGCCGCCTCCACCCACGATCTCCCGTGCCGTCCTTTCCGCAGGATCAGCGATTACATGGACTTGTGCCCCTCGGAACTGGTCGGCAAAAGCTGTTACAGATTCATCCACGGCGAGGACGTGGAGGGCATCCGGCAAAGCCACCTGGACCGTAGGTCACCCTTGGGCGGCGTTACCCACAACAGTGGCGATTTTGTGTGCCTGTAGCCGAGTGGGATGGTTGACAGAGTGACAGATTGTGGCCCTGGGTGGCTCAGGCTCACGTCCCCACTTCTGCCATAAAGGCTCACTTGGGCTTGTCACAATCCCTTGGCCTGGCCTACCTCACAGGGGGGTTGTTGTGGGAAAATGAAGAAGGTGGGGAGACATTCCGAGCCACTTTGCATCCCAACAGGAGGGGAAAGTGGGATAAAAATAAATGGAAATGCACCCCCCAGGATAACCTCCGTTTTTTATCTTTGTTATGTGAATAATTTTTAAGGGAGGGGGAACGTGCGGCCCCCTCCCCTGTCTGTTTCATTGCAGTCTAAAGTTCAGGGGAAAGGTGTGTCATTTGGTTTGGCTGTTGGTCTGTGCAGGCCTTGAGCCATTGGGGTAGAGATTTGGGATCCTGGCATACAATTCCAGTAATGGGGTGTTGTGGATTTTCTGTGCTTCGTGGCTATGTTCACAGCCAAACAGCCCGGAAAAACCACAACACTCCAGTGCCGTGGTGGCGAACCTTTGGCACTCCAGATGTTACGGACTACAATTCCCATCAGCCTGGCATCACAGGGCTGGAGCCATGCTGTCAGGGGCTGGTGGGAATTGTAGTCCGTAACATCTGGAGTGCCAAAGGTTCGCCACCACGGCCCCAGTGATTCCGGCTGTGAAAGCCTTCAACAATGCAATTCCAGTAATACCTGCTCTTCCTCCCCCGCAGTGCTAAACAAGGGCCAGGTGGTGACCCGCTATTACCGTTGGCTGCAGAAAAACGGGGGCTTTGTGTGGGTCCAATCCTGCGCCACCATCTCGGTCAACGTCAAGAACCCGAGCGAGAAGAACATGGTCTGGGTCAACTACATCCTCAGGTAAGCCTTTTCGACAAAGGACGCATCCAGGTGTTTTGCTGCCCTAAACAACTGCAGGCATGCCCTGCCGTCCCATGGGCTGATGCCAAGAATGCCCTCCCTTGTGCGGCTGATGGGTGGCCCAGCGCCAGGCCCTGCTGCATACTGGCAGCGCCACTGTGCCACGCCCTTGCTTGGGCGGCTTGCTTAGAGAATTGGCGCATCTTTTGCGGTTATGTATTTCTGCGCAGAAAGTCGCGTGCATGCCTTGTCATGGGTAGGGAAATTAACAAACAAGATATTTTTGGTCCTGGTGGAATATATTCCTGTTTGAGGTCAGGGCCCTACGGGACTTGAGTAGTTTCCGCAGGGCCTGTAAGACAGAGCTATTCCGCTGGGCTTTTCCTGATGGCCAGCAGGGATG
>NC_059430.1:130583501-130681820 GCF_021028975.2 Sphaerodactylus townsendi | reverse complement strand
CGCCACCACTGGTCTATGGTATTATACATTTCTAAGTTGCTTCCCTTCCTTGGACCGCCCCCCCCCAATCCCCAGGAGTTTCCTGGCCCCAAGCACTGAGTATGGGAAATAAACAAGATGAAGTTGAACTCTTAATACAGCTAAACAAACATGATACTATAGGCATCACTGAAACCTGGTGGGATGAGTCTCATGATTGGAACATAAGAATGGAAGGGTATAACCTATTTCAGAGAAACAGATCAAATAGGAAAGGAGGAGGAGTAGAATTATACGCAAAAGATTGTTACAGCTGTGAGCAGGTCCATGACTTAAATCCTCCAAGCCAGACTGAGAGCATCTGGGTAAAAATAAAAGGGGAGAAAAACAACACTGATCTAATTGTGGGGGTCTATTATAGCCCCCCCCCCCCCCCCTGCCAGTCTCAAGAGATGGATGAGGCATTCTTGGAACAGATGACCAAACTTGCACAAAGAAGAGAAACAGTCGTAATGGGAGATTTCAATTATCTGGATATTTGCTGGGAGTCAAACTCTTCCATGACAGTCAGGTCCAACAAATTTCTCACTTGCCTTGGTCCAGAAGGTGGAAGAAGCAACAAGGGGAACGGCTATTTTAGATCTGCTCCTAACCATAATGATGACCTGATTAGTGGAGTGAAAGTGGTAGGATCCTTAGGTGGGAGTGATCATGTTCTTCTCGAGTTTGTTATACAGTGGAAAGGGGATGCTAAGCGTAGTCATACACGCATTCCAGATTTTAAGAAAGCAGATTTCAGTAAGCTTAGGAATCTACTGGGTGCGATCCCGTGGTCAAAAATACTAAAAGAGAAAGGAGTGCGTGATGGCTGGGAGTTTCTTAAAAGTGAGATCTTGAGCGCACAATTTCAAACCGTTCCAATGAGGAGGAAAAATGGGAGGTGTCTCAGGAAACCAGGATGGCTGTCTAGTCAGTCACAAGCCTTTATTGGCATAAAGGATGGCTGTCTAAAGAACTTTCAACTGAGCTAAGATTTAAAAAGGACATGTACAAGAAATGGAAAAGGAGGGAAATCACCAAAGAGGAATTCAAACAAATAACAGGGATGCGTAGAGAGAAAGTCAGAAAAGATAAAGCTCACAATGAGCTGAGGCTTGCCAGAGTGGTTAAAAACAACAAAAAAGGCTTTCTTGGTTATGTCCGTAGCAAAAGGAAGAAAAATGATAGGATAGAATCACTGCATGGAGGAGATGGCAAAATACTAACAGGGGATGGAGAAAAGAGAACTAAACACCTTCTTTGCCTCAGTCTTTTCCCAAAAAGGAAACACTGCACATCCAGGAGAAAAAAACCACAGAAGATACAGTAGGAGAAATGCAGCACAAAATAAATAAAGAGGTACTGTAGGAATACCTAGCTACTTTAAACGAATTCAAATCTCCAGGGCCTGATGAACTGCATCCCAGGGTATTAAAAGAACTGGCAGAAGTAATCACAGAACCACCTGCTATAATCTTTGAGAACTCCTGGAGAACAGGAGAAGTCCCAGTGGACTGGAGGAGACTAGAATAGAATCTTTATTGGCCAAGTGTGATTGGACACACAAGGAATTTGTCTCCGGTGCATATGCTCTCAATGTACATAAAAGAAAAATACATTTGTCAAGAATCATAAAGTACAACACTTAATGATTGTCATATAGATCTAATAAGCAATCAGGAAACAATCAATAGTAACATAATGTTATGTTATAATGTTATAATAATGTTATCCCCATCTTCAAAAAAGGGGGAAAGGAGGACCGTCCAGTAAGCCTGATATCAATACCAGGGAAGATTCTGGAGCAGATCATTAGACAGACGGTCTGCCAGCACTTAGAAGGGAATACTGTGATCACAAAAAGTCAGCATGGGTTTCTGAAAAACAAGTCATGCCAGGGGCAATTTAAAAAATGCTGGGGAACAGGAGCAAAAGACAATAAAACAAACATTGTGGCGGCAGCTGTAGCTGAAATAGCATTATTTCAATGCGCAGAGGCAAGCCGCGTGTCAGCGGCCCGTGGGCACTGTGTTGGAGACCTCTTCAATACCAGGGCTTGGACACGGGAGTGCTGATCGGTGTGGTTTCCTCGTTGTTATTGATTGTCTTAATTTCGGCTTGGCTCCCTCAGGTGCTTTTAATTCATCTTTTAAGGAAGACCAAAGGCGGTAGAAAGGCAGGAGCCAGGAGGGTTGCTTGTGAAGAGGGGGCTGAGACCATCTAAGAAGCAACCGCCCGAGGCGTTCCTTCTCTGCAGACTCAGGGAGACCTCCCAGCTACTATCACTAAACAGGCGCATTAAAAAACACACAAATAGCTTCTAGGGCCATGATCCAAGGCACAGACTGGGATTCTGTCTTGTACCTGCCAAATAGCTTACTCTCGAGTAACGCACGCCTCAGAGCCAACCGTTTTTTCTAAACTAAAACCTCAGTATACAGGCTAAATTGCCGTGTTGGCACTTTGTGGTAAATAAGTGGGTTTTGGGTTGCAGTTTGGGCACTCGGGCTCGAAAAGGTTCGCCATCGCTGCTTTAGAGAATAGTTAAAACATCATCCAATAACTGACCCATCTCAACACAACCACTAAAACCCCTGATACTCCATGTCGGGCCTCAAGACCAGCCCCCCCCCCCCCCCGTCAACTCCTGCAGATAATAGCAACACTGCCCCTAACCTGCCCAAACATGGCAGTCCAAGGAAATTCTCTAAAGCCGCCCCCACCCCCCAACCCCCCGTAGCTTTCCCCTGTAACAAATGGATTACTATCCATGTAAATTTCCCTCCACCCCCCTCCCTTATCCTCTCTAGCCAAACTGCGGCTGCTCTTCTTATGCCTATAAATTTCTAATCCCTTTTACAATCCCTTTAAGCTCCAAGCGATCTGCTCGCTAAGACGCACCAATACCCACAAACATTTAAATCCACGCAAATGAGGTTGAACGGAGCCCAATGCTAGTGGTGGTTATGGCGAGATTTCAAAGGAAAACGACATCCCATCATTAGATGTTAGGAGACTAAGTGGGGTGGTTTCTAGAAGAAGAAGAAGAAGAAGAAGAAGAAGAAGAAGAAGAAGAAGAAGAAGAAGAACAAGAAGAACAAGAAGAACAAGAACAAGAAGAAGAACAAGAAGAAGAACAAGAAGAGGAGGAGGAGGAGGAGGAGGAGGAGTTTGGATTTATATCCCCCCTTTCTCTCCTGCAGGAGACTCAAAGGGGCTGACAATCTCCTTGCCCTTCCCCCCTCACAACAAACACCCTGTGAGGTAGGTGGGGCTGAGAGAGCTCCGAAGAGCTGTGACTAGCCCAAGGTCACCCAGCTGGCATGTGTGGGAGTGTACAGGCTAATCTGAATTCCCCAGATAAGCCTCCACAGCTCAGGCGGCAGAGCTGGGAATCAAACCCGGTTCCTCCAGATTAGATACACGAGCTCTTAACCTCCTACGCCACTGCTGCACTTCTACATTCTCTTGGTGGGCTGGGGGGGGGGGGGCATGAATGATTTCTCACCGTGTTCTAAATATTTTAAGAATACCACCAAGGACTCGATCCAAGGCACAGACTGGGATTCTGTCTTGCACCTGCCAAATAGTTTGGGCTTGGTCCCAGGGCTCATCCTCCTAAAAATGCCAGGAAGGGATGGGTTTCAAGTCCTTACGGAGACAAAAAAAAATAGATTTTGAAGTGAATAGGCCATGCTTGGCAAGATCTTCAAAGCTGGAAGTTGTGGTGCCAGGGTAGCATTCTCCAGTGGTTAGGGATGGGGAACGGCATTCAGGGTGTCAGCCCTTTCATGAGCATCAGAACGAATTATACATGCTGAGGAGAGATAAGCATGTTTGCTAATACCCTGTTTCCCTGAATATAAGACATCCCCTAAAAATAAGACGTAGTAGAGATTTTGCTGAAGTGCGAAATATAAGGCCTCCCCCGAAAGTAAGACGTAGCAAAGTTTTTGTTTGGAAGCACGCCCGACGGAACAGAACACAGAAAAATAAGACATCCCCTGAAAATAAGACATAGCGCATCTTTGGGAGCAAAAATTAATATAACACACTGTCTTATTTTCGGGGAAACACGGTATTGATTCGTGCCGTGAAATTTAAGTTCCCTTTAAAAGGCACACAGGGAAGTAGCCTTCCCTCTGATACACCTCTGAAAATGCAAGCCGCAGATGCAGGCGAAACGTTAGGAACAAGATCCACCAGACCACGGCCACGCAGCCCGGAAAAACCCACCAGAACCAGTTTTTTAAAATATGTTCACTGGCCTGGATATGCCCGAGGTTATAATCTGTTTTGTTCTTGGGAAGCACATCATTTTGATACCCGTTCTGTCCCAATTCATGCAGGTTATATGGTGAGGTTTTATTTGTTTTTTGCTATCTATAGAACCACAAAATAGAAGACACAACCGCCCCACCCCCCACCTTCTACGACCAAACCACCCAACCCTCAGCCCCCCACCCCCCACCCATCTCTCTCATAAGGGCAACTGGATTCGGGTTCAAATCCACCTGCTTTAGAACGACCTGCTGCCAACCCAGAGGCATAAGGAAGGAGAAGTAATATCCCGGCCCACCGTCGCCCCCTCTTCTTTGTAGATTTTGTTGTTGCTGCTGACCAGAGACCAGAGCATATCGCGGGCAGATCTGCGCATGGCCAGGGCTTGTACAAAGCATGGAGCTAGACCTCAAGGAGCTAGACCTCGTGGTAGGCTTGCTAGCTGCTGGTGACAGAGAGCAGGTTCCACCAGAGAAAATGGCCCCTTTGGGAAGTGAAATTGACAGCATTACTCCCTGCTGATCTGCCTCCCCTCCCACAACTGAGTCCTCCTTAGGTCCTACCTCTTCCCCTCCCCCTGCCCAAATTTAAAGGCATTTCCCAACTCGGAGCTGGCAACCCTATATAAGCCCAGCGGCTAATGACCCATTGCAATACTTCGTGATTACCATGGTTTATAACATTTAAAAGAGAAGAAGAAGAAGAAGAAGAAGAAGAAGAAGAAGAAGAAGAAGAAGAAGAAGAAGAAGAAGAAGAAGAAGAAGAAGAAGAAGAACAAGAAGAAGAAGAACAAGAAGAACAAGAACAAGAACAAGAAGAACAAGAACAAGAAGAAGAAGAAGAAGAACAAGAACAAGAACAAGAAGAACAAGAAGAACAAGAAGAACAAGAACAAGAACAAGAAGAACAAGAACAAGAAGAACAAGAAGAACAAGAACAAGAACAAGAACAAGAAGAGGAGGAGGAGGAGGAGGAGTTGTTGTTTGGTGGATTTATATCCCCCCTTTCTCTCCTGTAGGAGACTCAAATGTTTTAATGTTAGTTTAATGCTAAGTTTAATAATGTTGTATTTTTAATAAGATAGGGTTTATTATTAGAGCCATATTAACTTATATTTATTGGATTTTAATTTATTTAATTTTAATTTATTATTGTGCTCTGTTATATGTTGTTCACCGCCCTGAGCCCTTCAGGGGAGGGCGGTCTATAAACCCAATAAATAATAATAATAATAATAATAATAATACACACACACACACACACACACACATACATACATACACACACATACAACGGCCATAATCTCCTTGCCCTTCCCCTCACAACAAACACCCTGTGAGGTAGGTGGGCTGAGAGAGTTCTGAGAAGTTGTGATTCATGCTAGGGAGCTCAGAAGCTTCCAGATACCAGGGTCCACTCCCATCAGCCCCTACCAGCATGGCCAATTGGCCATGCTGACAGAAGCTGATGGGAATTGTAGTTCCTGAACATCTGGAGAGCCGCAGGTTCCCTACCCCTGGACTAGCCCAAGGTCACCCAGCTGGCCTGTGTGGGAGTGCACAGGCTAATCTGAATTCCCCAGAGAAGCCTCCACAGCTCAGGCGGCAGAGCTGGGAATCAAACCCGGTCCCTCCAGATTAGATACACGAGCTCTTAACCTCCTACGCCACTGCTGCTTTGTAGTCCACGAACATCTGGAGAGCCGCAGGTTGCAGACCCCTGAACTATACTTGTCCATCAGTTTCTGAGCCTTCGGGGGAAGGAGACTGTGGCTCCGATCTCCCTGCCTTCCCCTTGCATCCTGCATCTGCCAACTTCTGCTTGCAAAGTTCTGCAGAGCAGATAGCTGAGCACGGCCAGATCATGTCATTAGCCTGGAAGCAAGAAAACACCCAACGTATTTTTCAGACTTCCTTGGGTATTGATTGTTTGCTTTTGGTTTTTGGTCAACTGGGATGTACTTAAAAAAAAATCTAAATAGAACTTGTGTGAGTCAGGAACGGTCAAGTCGCTTCCAGTTTATGGCAATCCTGTGCATTAATTATTTCCGAAACATCCTCTTGTTAGCTGCCTCGCTCAGGTCTTGCAAACGGAGTGCCGCTGCTTCCCGGATGGAGACCACCCGTCTCATGTTTCCTGCTCCTTCAACTTGGAGGAGGATTAGTTTGGATTTATACCCCACCTGCTCTCCTGTAGGGAGACTCCAGGTGGCTTACGAGCTCCTTTCTCTTCCTCTCCTCACAACAGACACCTTGTGAAATAGGTGGGGCTGAGAGAGTCCTGAGAGAACTGTGACTGGCCCAAGGTCACCCAGCAGGAATGTAGGAGTGCGGAAACACATCTGGTTCACCAGATAAGCCTCTGCCACTCAGGTGGAGGAGTGGGGAATCAAATCCAGATTAGAATCTAAATTAGTGCTTAGTGTTACGGTTATCCATTCCACATGGCTGGGGTTAGGGGCAATGTGGAAACATGTGTAAAAAATTGTGGCCCTTCACACCAGAAAAGGTCTGAATTTTTCCTTTTTCTTTTCTTTTAACTTTAAAAAAGAAACTGTGTACGTTTACGGCCATTAAAAGATACAATATGTTGATATTGTACAATACTATAAATATATTTCATCCATTTCTGAGTTTCTAAAGTGTTGCCTGAGTGCCGTCTGCTGGCTGTGCGTTGTTTGTGGCATCTGCAAAACTCCACACACACCCCAATTCCCATTTAATTTTTTATGCTGACCCATAATATATCAAAACTGTGATGGGGAAAGTCACGATGTGGAAGGGATAACTGTATTGTCTTTTTCAGTGACTCAGCATGTGCCCGGTGCGCCCCCCCCCCCCCCGGTGACCGAAAGGCGTTGCCTGGGGACATGGATGTCCCCATGTCCCTAGGGCAGTACGCCCTTGCCCTCCCCTCCCCAGATTTCACTCCTCAAATGTCCAGGAATCCCCCAACTCACATCTGGCGACCCTATCTCCACCACTGCTTTGTGGCTTCTTATGGAACTAACGCGCATTCTAGGTCAAAAAACAACAACTTCCCATCAAAAGCAAGCCCGCGCCTCCAAAAACGAATCAAGTAATTGTGGCACAGATAAGATTTTATTTTATTATATTAAATTCTCCGGCTTTGAAGTTATCTGGTCCGTTCCTTTGAGGGAAACTTCCCCGATTATCAGAGCTCCAGCTGGAAACATCTCAGGTGAAAAGTAGGTTAGATTTAAATTGGACTGGGAGGAGGGATATGAGTTGTCTAGCGCTTACCTCTCCTCCAACCTTTTTTTTTTTTAATGCATTCAGCCAATTCAGAATTTGTGCTCAGTTTAAATTAGGCAAACAGACGTCTGCTTTCCCCAATTCATCCTCATTTCAATTTCTGAGTGTTTCTCCTCCCTTCCTCGTTCTAGACCTCCAATATATTTTTGGAACAGGGCAGAGCTACGCAGGAGGGAAGAATTAGAAAAAATATAGAGGGAAATGAAGTGGTTGGTAATTGGGACCCCAGAGAGCAGCCGGGAATTAGATGTGGCGTGAGAGAACGGCCTCTGGGCTTGGCGCTCTGCGCTTCTGTTGCCATTTCCCGTGTTCAAAATGACATGTTACAATCCCATCCAGCCCAGCAACCCGTTTCCGGCAGTGGCTAGCTGACATGCCCCCCCTCCAGTTGGGGATAACAAGGGGTAGGTGGGTTTCTCATCTAGCTCTCCTGCTTAATATCCATTGATTGACATAGTTCCATGGGAATGTCAACTCAATGCATGGCAAACTCTATGCTGGGGATCATTAAGAAAGGAGTTGAGAATAAAACTGCAAGGATTGTCATGCCCTCATATAAAGCAGTGGTGCGACCGCACTTGGAGTCCTGTGTCCAGTTCTGGTCGCCACATCTCAAAAAGGATATCGAAGAGATAGAAAAAGTGCAGAGAAGGGCAACGAGGATGATTGAGGGACTGGAGCACCTTCCTTATGAGGAGAGGCTGCAGCGTTTGGGACTCTTTACTTTGGAGAGGAGACGTCTGAGGGGGAATATGATTGAAGTCTATAAAATTATGCATGGGGTAGAAAATGTTGACAAAAGAGAAATTTTTCTCTCTTTCTCACAATACTAGAACCAGGGGGCATCCATTGAAAATGCTGGGGGGAAGAATTAGAACTAATAAAAGGAAACATTTCTTCGCGCAACGTGTGATTGGGGTTTGGAATATGCTGCCACAGGAGGCAGTGATGGCCACTCACCTGGATAGCTTTAAAAAGGGATTGGACGGATTGATGGAGGAGAAGTCGATTTATGGCTACCAATCTTGATCCTCCTTGATCTGAGCTTGCAAATGCCTCAGCAGACCAGGTGCTCAGGAGCAGCAGCAGCAGAAGGCCATTGCTTTCACATCCTGCATGTGAGCTCCCAAAGGCACCTGGTGGGCCACTGCGAGTAGCAGAGTGCTGGACTAGATGGACTCTGCTCCGTTCCAGCAGGCTCGTTCTTGTGTTCTTATGTCTCCATTTATGTGCCTGATTTTTTTAAAGGCCATGTCTACGGTGCCTGTCAGCAAATCTAGTGGCATTGAATTCCACATGTCAGACCTTGTGCTTTGCCTGAAGAACTATATCTCAAGCATTATGTAACCCAGGGATGTCCAACTCTGGCGCCCCAGATGTTCGTGGAATCATCAGACTGATGGGAAGCGTAGTCCATGAACATCTGGGGTGCCAGAGTTGGACATCCCTGATGTAACCCCACCCACTCAATGCAGTAAGACAAGGAGCAGCAGTGGCGTAGGAGGTTAAGAGCTCGTGTATCTAATCTGTTGTTAGTAAGGGCTGTTGGCTTGCCCCTTTCACTGACTTTTGCTAGTTTAGACACTAAACATTTGTTCCATCCTTTCTGGCTGCCCTGGCTGTTATTTTAACAGCAGAAAAGCAGGATGTAAATTTTCTAAACAAAACAGAAGAAGAGTTCTGTAGATTTTTCTCGGGATCAAACGAGAGACACATCCAGCCCAGCATCCTGCTTCACACAGTGGCCACCCAGTTCCTCTGGTGGTCCATCAACAGGGCAGAGAGGCCAACGCCTTCAGAAGAACATCAGAAGAGCCCTGCTGGATCAGACCAGAGGTCCTTCTAGTCCATCATTCTGTTGGCTGTTGTGTGTTCCGTGGGTTGTGTGGTCGTGACCTGGAAGTTTTTGCTTCTTACATTTTGGCCACATCTTTGGCAGGCATCTTCAGAGCCATGTCATGGTAAAATGTGCTTCTCTCTGTGGCGTGGTGTCCTGTCTCACACAATGGCCAACTAGTTCTCCTTCCTCTGATGCTGCCTCCTGGCATGGGTATCCAGAGGTTCAGTTCCTCTGAACTTGGAGTTGGCTTCTTCTGTCTTCTTGAGTAAACACACACACACACAAAGAAGAATATGGACTAGGGAATTCAACAGTGGTTTGGTTATCAGTCTTGCCTTTCTTCCTGTACTTTTTCAAGGCCTTTGAAAATTATCTTGTTTTCAGTTACATATGAAGAAGAGAAGAAGAAGAGGTTGGATTTATATCCCCCCTTTCTCTCCTGCAGGAGACTCAAAGGGGCTGACAATCTCCTTTCCCTTCCCCCCTCACAACAAACACCCTGTGAGGTGGGTGGGACTGAGAGAGCTCCGAGAAGCTGTGACTAGCCCAAGGTCACCCAGCTGGCATGTGTGGGAGTGCACAGGCTAATCTGAATTCCCCAGATAAGCCTCCACAGCTCAGGCAGCAGAGCTGGGAATCAAACCCGGTTCCTCCAGATTAGATACACGAGCTCTTAACCTCCTACGCCATGAAGATTTGTTCATTTCAATGTTATTGTCATCTTTTTTTTAAAAAAAAAAAGCAGTTTACAAACCACTCTGAGAAAGGAGTTTGCTTTGCATATCATGCTTCTGTGGCAAGTGGAAATAACTGATTCGCCCTGAGGTCAGCCCTAAAACGGTGTCTCGAAATAGGCTCCATGCATAACCTAATCTTATCCGATTCTATCCAATCTCTGCTAGATTGTTTAAGCCCCTTGCCCCCGTGAGCGACCATCCTCTTCAAAATCAAAAGTGGGGCAAGCCGACGAAAACGCTTCCCATCTCTTTCCAGGCTGTTCCCTGTCATCATCATCATCAGCAGCAGCAGCAGGAAGAAGAGGAGGAGGAGGAGGAGGAGAAGGAGGTGAAGGAGGAGGAGGAGGAGAAGGAGAAGAAGAGGAGGAGGAGGAGGAGTTTGGATTTATATCCCCCCTTTCTCTCCTGCAGGGGCTTCTCAAAGGGGCTTACAATCTCCTTGCCCTTCCCCCCTCACAACAAACACCCTGTGAGGTAGGTGGGGCTGAGAGAGCTCCGAGAAGCTGTGACTAGCCCAAGGTCACCCAGCTGGCGTGTGTGGGAGTGCACAGGCTAATCTGAATTCCCCAGATAAGCCTCCACAGCTCAGGCGGCCGAGCTGGGAATCAAACCCGGTTCCTCCAGATCAGAGTGCACCTTCTCTTAGCCACTGCTCTTAGCCACTACACCACTGCTGCTCACTCAGGAAGGAGGGATGCTTCTGGCTGGCTGGTAGGTTTTGTTTTTCCATGAAAGGAAAGGTTTGTTTCCTCCGGAACATTACATTTTTGTACCGACGCCTCATCTGGCCCAGCAAAAGCTCACACAGGGAACACAGCGCACTGGAAGCAAGAGCGACTTAGTGGCACACAACACAATTGCCACAATTACACCGGTTTCGCCTCTGTGCTTTTGCTAATGAAAGAACCCATTCGCAACCAAACTGCAGGAGCCGTTGGTCCCCCGACACATTGCCAAGAAGGGTGGTTGGGGGGAGTCATCTATAAAATCTGCCAGTTGAAAGCTTGGCTCCTATTTCTCTGGGGGGGAAACGATGCTGGAACGGTTGCATCTGATTTCCCGAAATGGAAAACGGATGTAACAAACAGCAAAAATTTGGCATTGGCTCTGCCTACCCCAGCGATGGCTAACCTTTTCGAGACCGAGTGCCCAAATTGCAACCCCAAACCCACTTATTTATCGCAAAGTGCCAACGCGGCAATTTAACCTGAATACTGAGGGTTTTTTTTAGAAAAAACGGTTGGCTCTAAGGTGTGTGTTACTCAGGAGTAAGCTTGGTGGTAGTCGATGGCTTTGCTTTGAAGCAACTGTGTAACTCTTCCAACGGGTGAATCACAACCCTAGGAGGGTTTACTCAGAAGCAAGCCCCATTGCCAGCAACCGAGCTTACTCCCAGGTAAAGGATCGCGCTTTTATTCTTCGCATGAAAATCAGTGGGGTTTAACAGCACTTAACAGGGTTACTTCCCCAAAACTAGGTCTTAGGTTTAATGCTAATAATCGAGCCCAGTGGCCCTGGCCAGCCTAGATGGGGGGGGGCACTCTGTTTGTGTATGCCCACAGAGAGGGCTCTGAGTGCCAACTCTGGCACTCGTGCCATAGGTTCGCCATTACTGCCCGACCCCCGACCCCCACAGATTGGCTTTCCCAATCCTGCTTTTTGGGGTGGGCATTTCACTATAGCAGGGGTGTCCAACTCTGGCGCCCCAGATATTAATGGATTACGATTTCCATCAGTCCCTGCCAGCATGGCCAATTCCCAGCATGGCAGGGGCTGATGGGAATCGTAGTCCATGAACATCTGAGGCACCAGACTTGGACACTCCTGCACTATGGCCTTTGAGCTAAAATCAAGACTCCGGTGACTTCCGCCCCCCCCCCCCCCCCCCGCTAATGTTGCCAGATCTGGGTTGGGAAATATTTGGGGGGGGAAGCCGGGGAAGGAACCTCTCTGCAGAGTATAATGCCATCGAGTCCCCCCCCGCCCCCAGAAGCCATTTTTTCCAGGGGAACTGATCTTGGTAGTCTGGAGGTCAGCTGCAGTAGCAGGTTGTCAATCTACCCCGCCCCTCCAGTTTTGGTCCACACCTTGAGTTGCCAGCCTCCAGGTGGGGCCCAAACATTTTCCAGAATTACAACTGAGCTATAGAACATGCTAACCCTTACTGAGACATTTGCCCTCATCAAAGAGCGGCTACTAGCAATGGATTATCAACAACTGCAGAGCTTGGCCAACAAATCCTGCTCACCAACGAACGTGGCAATTCCATTTGTGCAGGGAAACCCAGCCTACTATATTGCAGCGCTTACCAACCCTATATATAGGAGAGCCTACATCAGTGATGGCGAACCTATGGCACGGGTGCCAGAGATGGCACTCAGAGCCCTCTCTGTGGGCACGCACAAACATAGTTGCCCCCCCCCCCCCCACACACACACACACATACATCTAGGCTGGCCTGGGCCACTGGGCTCGATTATTAGCATTAAACCTAAGACCTAGTTCTGGGAAAGCAATGTAGGTAACCCTGTCAAGCGCTGTTAAACCCCACTGATTTTCATGCGAAGAACTAAAGCGTGATCCTTTACCTGGGAGTAAGCTCAGTTGCTGGCAATGGGGCTTGCTTCTGAGTAAACCCTCCTAGATTCACCCATTGGAAGAGTTGCATGGTTGCTTCAAAGCAAAGCCACCGACTACCACCAAGCTTACTCCCAAGTAACAGAGCCAACCGTTTTTTCTAAACTAAAACCTCAGTATTCAGGTTAAATTGCTGTGTTGGCACTTTGCAATAAATAAGTAGGTTTGAGGTTGCAATTTGGGCACTCGGTCTCAAAAAGGTTCGCCATCACTGGCCTACATGCTGGCTAGATTTAACATTATGCCATCCCCGCTCCATAGAGGAAGACTCAAGGGGCTACCAAACGATAAGAGGCTTTGCCCCTGCAGTCCAGGGCAGCTGGATTCCATTGCGCACATTCTCCTCCACCGCCCACTTTACCAGAATCCAAGATCCAGATTATTATTACAAATCATTGACTCCATGAAAACCCTGACAGAGCTTGATAAAGTAAATATGCTCTTAAACTGTAATGACCTGGACTGTTGTCTCGCAGTGGCAAAGTTTCTGGCTGAGGTTTGCGAACTGAACTTATGATCCAGTGTGAAGTTTTATCGAGTAATTTTAACTGTATTTATATTGTATGTTCTGTATGCCAATAAAGGCTTATTGAAATTGACAACTGAGCTATAGAGATCAGTTTCCTTGGGGGGGGGGAGGGGGGAGGCTGCTTTGGAGGGCAGGTAATAATAGCACCCTGGAGTCCCTCCACAAACTCTGCTTCTCTCCAGCCTTCTCTTCCAAACGTGCAGAAATTTCCCAAGCCAAAGTTGGCATCCATAAATAACCGTTCTACATCTTAAAGGGGCAGAGAAAGCAGAGTTCCTACAGTGAGCGTCTCCCAAACTAAGCTCCATCCTTATCACTATCTGGCAAGATATTCAGATTTCCCTCTATACTACACACAGAAATATATCACTGCCCCTGCTCCTTATTTAACTTATCTGGATAATAAAGATCTAAGGAGAGCTTTTACTTTTGCAAGAAGTGCACATTTACCTTCTGCTGTCTTAGAAGGGAAATATCAAAAGATACCTCATGCTGCAAGGTTATGTTCTTGCTCTCTGAATTCTGTAGAAACTATAGAGCATGTGTTATTAAAGTGTCCCCTTTATGAGGAGGCAAGGAAAAAATGCCTGTCACCTCTACTACACAAGATGACATATTGTTCTGATAAAGTTTGTTGTGAAAAACTACTACAAGATAAGAAGGAGAATATTACTAAAATCGGGTAGCAAAAATTCTGGTCTATTATGAAAAAAAAGAAAAATGATCTGAATATGGCATCCCCCTTGGATATCTTTGTTTTGTCTAGTAATTTTATGCTGTTTGGTGTGTCTACAAAGTATAATGATATATAGATGGATAGTGCTGGAATACGGGAGAGAGATCTGCATTCTTGTTTTGTTGTAGATATTTTGGAGATTTGTAATATATTTGGTCATTGACTGTAAATAAAGTCTTCTTCTTCTTCTTCTTCATCATCCTTATCACAACCCTAGCCAAAGTTACAGGGTGATCCCAGGAAAAAACATCGGCTCATTCCACACATGCAGAATAATGCACTTTCAAACTGCTTTCAGTGCTCTTTGAAGCTGTGCAGAATGGCAAAATCCACTTGCAAACAGTTGTGAAAGTGGTTTGAAAATGCATTATTTTGCGTGTGCGGAAGGGGCCATCACCTACTAAATTCCTGCCTGCTATGTAGCTGTCCAAGACGCAGGAGCAGGGGTTGAGGAAAAACACTGGCAACCCCTATCAGAAAGGGAATTGGAAGCCAGCAAGACCAACAGAACGCTGGTCAAGTTGGGTTAACAGGTGCTTGGCTAAACACTGGAAGCGTATTGAGGACATGTGGGCTACTGAACCCTAAGCTGATTCCTCATTGGTGATTTCCCGCACAGCAGAAATAAAGCATCCTGCAAATGTTGTAAAAGTTTTTTTTTTTGTTTTTTCAGTTCACAAGCAGCCTGCCAAAAGTGTTGCCAGCCAAAATGGACCTTTTCCCCTCCGGCTTGGAGCTCTTGTCGGTTTCAGAGTTGTGCCCGTCTTTTTGTGCGCTGCTGCAGAAATTCCTCATGCCTCCACCATTTGGTGAAGGTTTCCCACTGAGGTTTCCTCTCCTTGCAGTTCATCTGTGCGTCATTTCCACGTTAAAAGTAGATGAATAAAATATGTTTTGCCTAGCCATCCCCCACACACAATTTTTTCTTTTTTGTTGTGAGGGGGATGTCTGCAAAGCTACAGCGCATACCTAAACATTGAGCATATTATTGCAACTTCTCGACTGCATATTGTGTTAAGCCGTGAGGCTTCAGTCACAGATATCCCCCCAAAACAAAAAAAAGGAAAAACACCACATGTACAGAATCACTAGGAAAAAAACTTTAAAAGTGGATGAATAAAATTTGTTTTGCCTAGCGATCCCACACACATAATTTTTTTCTTTTTTGTTGTTTTGAGGGGGATGTCTGCAAAGCTACAGCGACACAAACATGCGCATATTGCAGCTTCTCTAATCGTGTTGCCGTAGCTTCACAGATATCCCCCCAAAACAAAAAAAGGAAAAACACCAGATGGACAGAATCACGAGGGAAAAAAACTTTAAAAGTGGATGAATAAAATTTGTTTTGCCTCTTTGCCCAGTTTATCCTAATAATAATATAATTTTTTTCTTCTTTTGCTTAGTTTTGAGGGGATGTCTGCAAAGCTATGCAGCTTATTACCAAACATGCGATATTGCAGCTTCTCTTAATCTGTGGTTGTCAGAGCTTCACAGATATCCCCCCAAAACAAAAAAAGGAAAAACACCACATGTACAGAATCACTAGGAAAAAAACTTTAAAAGTGGATGAATAAAATTTGTTTTGCCTAGCAATCCCACACACATAATTTTTTTCTTTTTTGTTGTTTTGAGGGGGATGTCTGCAAAGCTACAGCAACACGAACATGAGCATACTGCAGCTTCTCCAATCGTGTTGCCGTAGCTTCACAGATATCCCCCAAAACAAAAAAAAGGAAAAACACCACATGTACAGAATCACTAGGAAAAAAACTTTAAAAGTGGATGAATAAAATTTGTTTTGCCTAGCGATCCCACACACATAATTTTGTTGTTGTTGTTTTGAGGGGGATGTCTGCAAAGCTACGGCGACACAAACATGAGCACACTGCAGCTTCTCTAATCGTGTTGCCGTAGCTTCACAGATATCCCCCCCAAAACAAAAAAAGGAAAAACACCACATGTACAGAATCACGAGGAAAAAAAACTTTATTCATCTACTTTTTACATGGAAATTGCACGAGGATGAGGAGCAAGCAGAGGAATCCTCCATGAGGAACCTTCAGAGAATCTCTGCTGCGGCACACAAAATGGCAGGCTCAATCAGTGGAAATGAAAATAAGAAGTTTGGGCAGGAGAAATAAAACATTTCCTGCCAGCTTGTGTTCGCTCAACAGGCAGGAAATGTTGGTGATCAAAGACGGTTAGTTTAGCGATCCTTGAAGAACCCAGGATGAGGGACACAGAGTGTTTTGAAGACATTTTAGGGAAGAGGGCTGTTCGAGGTCCTTCCCCAAATGCTTTTTAAAACAACCCCAAGACATTTTATTTCTGCTGTGCAGAAATCATCGTAGTCTGCCTTTATAACTACCTTGCATTTTCAGCCTGTAGTATTTGCAAATACTTCACTAGGCCCAGTGGGATCTGAGGCATATTTTTCTAGAAATAAGGTCGACTGAAATCTGTAAGGCTCAATCCTGAGTTAACACACCGTGCGCTTCGGGGGGGGGGGGCAATTCTCCAGCAGCCCACCCCACAAAGGAAACAAACAAACCGGGACCGGAAAGGCGCAGGAGACACCGGGAGACGAAGGATGAGTTGCCAACCCCAGCCTTTCCGAGACATTTCATCTTTCAGCAGGGAAACGGCACAACGGGGAAATTATGCAAAATAATGTTCTGATCTAATCCTGTCGCCTCCACTGTCTGTAGCCAAGTAGGTGGATTTGTTATGCAGCTTGAAGGGACGACCCAGAAGGGCCTGCGCATTTTGATTTATGCAAAAGAAGCTCGCTTCTCCAAGAAAAGACAACAATCAAAGCTCAATTAAAAGAAAATTTTAAAAACCAGCGGGGCGAGTTGTTAGGCAAACTGACAGACATAGAAGATACATATTCTGCTAGCTGGCCTTGTAGACGCCTTGCGTTTAAAAACAAATGCACTGAGTAAATATAGGATTTGTTGCATCCCGATAAGGGTACAGGAACAAGGAAGACGATCCAGACAGAGGCTGCAGTAAAAAAAATTTCCCCAGTAAAATATTTTGAAATCTAAACATTTCACAGCGCTGGCGAGTCCTAGAGAAACAGTCGCTAATGAAACTCCTGTCGCTGTAGCTCAGTGCCCTCATCTTGGCATGGAGCCAAAAGCATCCCTTGAACTAACAACTGTCCGGGGACAGATAACACCTCGGCTGACAGCTGGCAAGTTACACCAGAGACCAATTTTTTTTTGGGTCCTGGCTATATTTAGAAGCCATCTCCCCTGAACGCTCCAGCCTCTTCTGCAACGCTTCCCACCTCCTCCTGTACGTGTGTGTATAATTAGAAAAGGATTATTTGCATTTGAAAAAGAAAGAGGTTCCATTGTTCTTTTACGGCCCTTTCCCAACCTGGAGCTCTGAGATCAGGTTCGTGGAGGTGGCAAGACATGGAAATTCATCTTCTGGGGCTGGAGGGGAGAAAGATAAGCTTGCTGATCTAAATTAATCTGGATGTAGCAGAAAACACACACACACACGCTCACACACGCGCGCAAAGGCAGGTAGCTTGAAAATATTCTCTGCCAGCTCAGAGTGTGAGGTCTCCATCTCAGGTTGGGGGGTGGGGTGGGGGGCTCGCCAGAGCAGATATCATAGTGATGGCGAACCTTTTCAAAACCGAGTGCCCAAATTGCAACCCAAAACCCACTTATTTATCGCAAAGTGCCAACACGGCAATTTAACCTGAATACTGAGGTTTTAGTTTAGAAAAAACGGTTTGCTCCAAGGCGCACGTTACTCCAGTGTAAGCTTGGTGAAGCAACTGTGCAATGCTTTGAATGTGTGAATCATGACCCTAGGATAAGGTAACCAGATTTCTACTGTTGAAAAGCAGGGTGTGTGCGAGCGCGCACACCCGCACACTGCCTTTTGCGCGGCGCTCCCCGGTCAGGAAACAGGGAAGCGCCCCAGAAGGCACTGTGGCTGCGCGGGAGGCGCTCCCTCCTGCGCTGCCGCAGTGCCTTCTGGGGCGCAGTGCCTTCTGGGGCGCTTCCCTGTTTCCTGACGGGGAGCGCCGCCGCAAAAGGAGGGACAATGCCAAAGCCCGGCGGGACACGGGACACATCACGCAAAAGCGTGAGTGTCCCGCAAAAATCAGGACGGCTGGTCACCTTAGGAGAGTTTACTCAGGAGAGTTTACTCAGAAGCAAGGCCAGCCTAGATATGTGTGTGTGTGTGTGTGTGTGATTTTCTGCTCCCCCTAAATGACGAACTATGCGCGCGTGCCCACAGAGAGGGCTCTGAGTGCCACCTCTGGCACGCGTGCCATAGGTTCGCCACCACTGAGATATCACGAACTGAAGATTGCAGAATGAGGGACAGGGGAAAAACAGAGATCCTCTCACTTTAAAACCCCTACCCACAATACACATAAACAGACCCAGCCACTTTGGGTGCACCCCATTTTGACTGATGCTGCGTTCCTCTTTTCAAGGGCAGCCCCACGTACAATGCGCTGCAGTAGTCAAGTCTTGATAGGTGTATGGATGACTGCTTCTGCATCATGTCTTCCCAGAAGAGGAATGCAGGGGCTCAGCCCAACCCCAAGCTCAAGGGAAATGCTTCTTCCATCTGCACAGAATCATCCCCATCCAGAAGGTGTTAGGGAAATGCCTGCCAAAAAACCGACATGCTCGGCCCGTTTTTCAGATGGAAGCGTGGTTTGGTTTTGGGGGAATCTGAATGAGCAATAGGCGAGCATCAGGCTTGCAAAGTTGGCTGGCCACTGTTCATATGTTCCCGGTGCAAAATTTAGGAACAAGCTATTCCTTTCCCTGAAACATTTTGTGAAGTACTAAAAACAACTAATCACATTACGTTAAGAGGAAGAGGCAGTGCCGGAGAGTGTAACGCTCTGAATCGGGGGGTCGCCAACCTGGTACCCCTGGCCGCCATGACACCCAGCAAGTGCTTTGAGGAACCAGGAAGGCCTTTTGCCCAGAAAGGCTTCTGCTGACCATTGGAGATTTGAAAATATTTCTTAGCAGCTGCCACCGCAACACAAGGACCCACACTCAGAGGTGGGATCCAGCAGGTTCTCACAGGTTCCCAAGAATAGGTTACTAATTATTTGTGTGTGCCTAGAGGGAGTTACTAATTGGTGATTTTGCCCCGTGGTTTTTGCCTTAGTGACGCCCCTCCTCTCAGCCGTAGCGCGCAGAACTTGAAGCAGTCTGGCAGGAGGTGCACTGGCGTGCGTGGCAGCCTGCGCCTGCGTGCATTCATTTCCTGCCCAAGGACTGGCACAGCAGCTGCGTCCTTGCCACAGCCCCGCCAAGGAATGCCCCGCCCCCGGAATGCCCGGCCACGCCCCCATCGTGCCCTGCCCAGCCCCATTGGCGCTACGCCACAGTTTGAATCCCACCACCATGGGAACCTGTTACTAAAATTTTTGGATCCCACCACTGGCCACACCATATGATCGAAGTTAAGCCATGGCAATCATTTCGTGGCTGGCTCCAACTCCTGCACCGTGATAAGTCAGAGTTCCCAACGCGCCTGCAGGCTCACAAAGGTTGGGGATCCCTGATCTAGAGTGGGTGGGGAAACTTCCGTCTCCCACCTCCACCAAACCTGCTCGACTGCCTCTGCTACTCCTATCAGGGGAGCCTGTTGGAACAAAATAAACATCTCCAGCAATAAATCCAAGATACCGTTCCAGACAGAGAAAGGGGAGTGAAACCAGGGCTATCCAGTAGCAGGCAATCCCTCAGCTGAGCAAATCCAGACAGCGTGGGGGGCGGGGGACTCCCCTCTTTTTAATAAAACACGCTGTTTTGTGTTGGTCCCAAAATAAAAGGTATTTCACATCTGATTTTAGCAGGGATGGGAAAATTGATTGGACCCAAGTCACCTGTAACCATTTGCCTATTTTGGAAAGGCCTGAAGTTTGCAAAGAGGGTCTTCCATCCCTCTACAACTGGAACCATGCCCTTTTACAGAATGCGAGAATAATTTTAGCACCTTCCAGTGAGCATACCAGACAACTCAGCCTTCTGCCCATTCTCAAGTATTTTGTGACACAGACACAGGCTTTGGGCCTTGGATTAATCCAGAATAAACTCCTCAGTAGCAGGCCGCCTAACCGCTGCGTCCTCCAGAGTGGGACTGTTAAGTTCCCATCATCCCCTGCCAGCATCATGCTGGCAGGGGATGATGGGAACTGTAGTCCATAACATCTGGAGGGCCACGAGTTTGACACCTGTGCCCTGTGGTCGCAAAATAATCGTGCACGGCAACAGGGGTGCACCTATTAAAGATGGCGCCCAAGGTAAACACTCCGCAGCACCGAGCTGCCCATCCCCTTGAATACCACGTGGAGTTTAGGGGGATTCAGTTCTAGGCTTGGCGTGGCCAACTCCAGCTTTAAACGAAGGGTTCCAACTTCCACCCCTGAAGTCTACAGTTTAGAGCTGGCCCCAAAGATCGGGGAACTGGGTTATGACAGTGACTCCTTCAATATGCTAACCTTTACTGAAACTTTTGCCCTCATTAAAGAGAGGCTGTTAGCAATGGACTATCAACAACTGCAGAGCTTGGCAAATAAATCTTGTTCACCAACGAATATAAGTTACTCCCTTTTCACGCAGGGGATACTTCCAGCCTATTATATTACAGCCTCCCAGTAAACTCCATACACAGAGAGCATTTCTATATGCTGGCTAGATTTAACATCAGCCATCTCCTATGCTACATAGAGGAAGACTTTAAAAGTGTCTTCCAAAGCGATAAGAGGTTTCGTCCCTGTAGCACAGGACAGCGGATTCCATCCCAATAATACTCTCCTGAACTGCGTATTATACCAAGAACTCCGATCCAGCCTGCTATCCCAAGCTATAGACCCTATGATTGATTATACTGAATCAGATAAAGTAGTTACGCTTTTAAATTGTCAGGATGTTCATTGTTGCCTTATAGTGGCAAAGTTTTTGTCAGAAGTTTGTAAACTGAATGTATGACAAACGCGAAGTTTTTTACTATTCACTTTTCAACTGGAACTGTATTTTTTAACTGGAACTATATTTTAATTGGAACTATTGTGTATATGCCAATAAAGGCTTACTGAATTGACTGAACCCTGCAGTTCAAGACTAGTCTCCATCCAGCTGGGCCCAGCTTCAAGCTGTGGGGTTCGAGGCAGAGCCTACACCAGCGATGGCGAACCTTTTCGAGAACGAGTGCCCAAATTGCACCCCAAAACCCACTGATTTATCGCCAAGTGCCAACCAGGCTATTTAACCTGAATACAGAGGTTTTCGTTTAGAAAAAACAGTTGGCTCCGAGGCGTGCGTTACTCAGGAGTAAGCTTGGTGGTAGTCGATGGCTTTGCTTTGAAGCAACCATGCAACTCTTCCAACGGGTCGAGTCACTTCCTAGGGAGGATTTACTCAGAAGTCTCCCATTGCCAGCAACCGAGCTTACTCCCAGGTAAAGGATCGTGCTTCAGTTCTTGGCATGAAAATCAGTGGGGTTTAACAGCGCTTAACAGGGTTACCTACACTACTTCCCCAAAACTAGGTCTTAGGTTTAATGCTAATAATCGAGCCCAGCGGCCCAGGCCAGCCTAGATGTGGAGTGGGGGCACTCTGTTTGCGTGTGCCCACAGAGAGGGCTCTGAGTGCCACCTCTGGCACCCGTGCCATGGGTTCGCCATCACTGGCCTACACTTTCAAACTAGATCTGGCTGAGCCCAGCCTTGAACTGGGTGCCCCCCAACTCCACATGGAGTGCAGGGGAGGGTGGGGGTGCAGTTTGATGGAGGGACGGCAGGGCTTCAGAGGGGATTCTGAGCTAACTGGCACCCCTCCCCAGTCCCCATCCTAGCTACGCCAGTGCATGGCAACACAAAATTAAAACAGGAGAGAAGACCATTAGTTTATTTATTGACTTTATAGTCTGTCTTTCTCACTGAGACTCAAGGCAGATTACACAGTGCAAATCAATGCATGATGAGACTTCTAATAAGCAATGTAATAGGACTAGGATTATACAAATCAGAACCCTTTTTATTCACCGACTAAGAACACAGAAGAGTTTTTTTTAAGTCAGAGCTGTACCCCCTTCCCCACACAGACAATGGCTTCCTGATTAGTTCGTTTTAAATTAGCTACAATTACTCATTTGAGAATATCCAGCCGGAGAAAGATTTCTGCCTAACTCAAGATCTTGTGCACCTTCATATCGTCAGGTTTGACCAAAACAAGGAAGGTATTACTTGCATCCTCTGACCCAGGAATCCAACCTTTTTCAGCACAGTGGAAATTTTGACACAGAGTAGTAGGTGCAATCACAAAATAGCTGCCGGAGGAGGCACAGCCAGGTGCAATGTAGCCGCCACAGCTTACCTTTAGTCACACTGTAAAGATCCTTGTACTGTGGCAGCAGCTGCTACCAAAGCAACGTTTTCAAAAATCTGTCCAACCACCCAAATCTGCAAAGGATAATCGGAAGCCCTACTCAGCCCCTCCACTTTATTATTATTATTATTATTATTATTATTATTATTATTATTATTATTATTATTATTATTATTATTATTATTATTATTATTATTATTATTATTATTATGTTTGTTTGTTTGTTTGTTTGTTTGTTTGTTTGTTTGTTTGTTTGTTTGTTTAATATACCGCCCCATCCCTGAAGGGCTCTGGGCAGTGTACAACATAAAAACCATACATAAAATCAACATATAGAACTTCCATAAATATGATAAAACCAGCAGTTATCCTAAGATGGCATCCCACCCAAACCTAATCCTTCTAAAAAGAAGGAGAGAGAGGCAGTGGGTCCTGATGGTATTAGGACCTATGGTCTCAATAATGGGTCCCGATGATATTAGGGACCCATGAACTGGGGGGGGGGGGGACCACTCAGCGGCTGGTATCTCCAAAGACCTGGTGGAACAACTCAGTCTTACAGGCCCTGCGGAAATCACCAAGGTCCCGCAGGGCCCAGACAGCTGGAGGGAGAGTGTTCCACCAGGCAGGGCCACGCGTTGCAGCCACCCTGGCCCTCGAAAGTGGGAGGCTGCCAGACGCATCACTGGGGGGCCAGGGATCTCCAGTAAGTTGGCCTCTGCCGAACGCAGAGGTCGAGTTGGGACGTATGGAGTAATGCGGTCCCGGAGGTACGAGGGTCCCAGGCCGCGTAAAGGCCTTAAAGGTCAAAACCCACACCTTGAAGATTATTCGGAATTCAACCGGTAACCTTTCTAGAAACATTTGGTCTGCGCATCCCCCAGGCTGAGGTTCCCACCTGCTAATGCAGAAGAATTTACCAATGTTGAATTCCACATTCACAGATCAAAAAATGTGCATCAGAATCCGCCACCCTTAACGATAGTTTGCAAATGGATTTTGCCATTTCACACAGTCAAATCCAGCTGCAAAGTGCGCTGAAGGTGGATTGAAAGTGCATTATGTGTGAAAGTGTCCAACTTGACTATGTCTGTAAAGGAGTCGTTAATGGGATAGGAAGGAGTAACTCAACTTAAGTGCTCTTTGGAAGATACTTTTGGGATTGTGCCATGTCTAATTTGGTCCAACCTCTCTCCATCACTCTGAGGTCAGTATTAAATGCACTACGGGTTTAAGTTGAGCCATTAATGTGGGTACACGTGGGTGGGGAACCCACAAACCCAAGGATTTATTTATTTTGTATATGCTATTTATACCCTGCCTCATACTAGCATCTCTAGGAAGCTTACAAAGGTTAAAAAAGAAACAATTAAAACCACAATAAAAACACCACAAATAAAATATAAACATTAAAACAGGTTGTTACAACCAAGCATGACGAGAACAGACTAGCAAAGGCGTTATAGGATGTCCACGGGACTTTGTGAAGCCTATGCTTAATTTTCTGAGACTTTATCCCCCATCCCACAATCCATGTCAACCCCTTCATGCCTTTACCCTAATTACCTTTATTCTAGTTCACTCCCCACAAGTGCTCAACTTTATCTGCTCCCTGACGAACCTTCCAAATTCCTGCCATTATATCCCCTTCAGTTTGCTTCACTTCTCAAGCCCCACATTTCTCCCGTTTTATTATATTTACTCAACCCTGACATCTCTCTTCCCCCCCCCCCCACCCCAAACAAAACACTCCCTTCTATCTTTGGCCCAGATGGACTTTCAGTACCCAGAGGGATCAACATCATCTGGACTATACTAATAGCATTCAAAGGATATCCTAAATATATTATCACAGAACTGTTACAATAACCCTGCAAGGCAGGCCAGCAGTGTTGGAGATGGTTAGGTACCAATACAGAGGAGGAGGAGGAGGCAGAGGAGGAGGAGGAGGAGGAGAAGGAGAAGAAGAGGAAGAGGAGTTTGGATTTATGTCCCCCCTTTCTCTCCTGCAGGAGACTCAAAGGGGCTGACAATCTCCTTGCCCTTCCCCCCTCACAACAAACACCCTGTGAGGTGGGTGGGCCTGAGAGAGCTCCGAAAAGCTGTGACTAGCCTAAGGTCACCCAGCTGGCGTGTGTGGGCGTGCACAGGCTAATCTGAATTCCCCAGATAAGCCTCCACAGCTCAGGCGGCAGAGCTGGGAATCAAACCTGGTTCCTCCAGATTAGATACATGAGCTCTTAACCTCCTACGCCACTGCGTAGGACTGGTCTAAGGGTCAGGACCATGGCTCCATGGCAGAGCATCTGCTTGGAATGCAGAAGGGCCCCAGATTCAATTCCTGACATCTCCAGTTAAAAATACCTTTGCCAGAGATCCTGGACAGCTGCTGCCAGTCGGAGTAGACAATACCTGGGATCTCAGAAAGCTGCTGCCAGTCTGATTCTGAATAAGGCAGTTTTGCGTGTGCTACTTCGTGACTTTGGGGCTAAGATGAGGTTCAACCAGGTATCCTCCTGGAATACAAAGTCATTACATCATCACACTACCTCTTAAATGTGGCATCTCAGAAAAAGATGCACAAAGCCTGTGGCGGAGTAAGGTTTTCTGCCAAATTTCTATATCTCTCTCCGGCCGATTATGCAGGAAACACTTTCCTCAGGACTCTCCTCTTCACAGTGGGCTTCCAGAGGGCTCTCCTCACGTTTCTTTCTTTATACACCAGGAGTTAGCCCAGTGCCTGCCCTGCAGAAGTCTCAACCTGCCTCTCCTTTGGCTGCTTCTCTTAACTCTGCCCATCACAGCCTTAAAAGCACAGATCTCATCGATTGATATTCGCTGATTGATATTCGCTTTCCCTCCCTTCCCCAACACTCACTCTCTCTGCTGCTGCAAGAGAGAGAGAGAGGCTTGTTTTTTTAAATACAAGCTTGTCTGAAAGGAAGTTTTAAAAATGTCCTCCTAATTATCAGGGCAGGCAGAAGCGGAACAGGGGAGGTGGGGTGCAGCCAGAAAGATATAATTGTGCTGTTCCTTTGCAAAAGGCAACTCTCTGTTATTACTATATCGATGTATCGATACAAGCAAATTAAATTTGGCTCCGCAGCCAGAGCAGGCAAACGCGTGTTGCCGCAAGATTTCTTGTATGGACGTATTACCTCAAGTCTTGCGACAAACAACCATTCAAGAAATCTCACGGTGATGTACATTTGTCCCCATAGTGCAGCAGATGCCTTGTGGGTAATCGGCCCCTCTCTCTTTTTAAAAGAAGCTGTTTACAATGCCATTAACCTCCACCAGTGCTTGACAGAACAGCCCCAGAGGCGTCTGCAAGTCAAAAATGTCAACACAGGAAATGTCTGTGCCCGAGTAACGGGTTCATGTTTTGGCAGCTTCTGTCGAAGTCAAGCGGCACATTTGAGCGACCTCACCCATCCTGCAGAGAGTTTGGGGGCTGTGGAAAGACAGGGTGCTGACATCCGAGCCTGGGAGGGCAAACGGGGATCTCACATGCAAACACACACACACACACACACACACACCCAGCCCTGAGACAAGGAGCCCCCCAGACTTCACTGGCAGAACACGATGACTCAGCTCTGACCGCGGAAACCAACGCTTTTGACTCAGCAAGGGAATGCGGGAACAGGGGTCTGGGATTCTGAAGCAACCTCAGCCGTGGGGCTCTCTCTCTCCCGTCATCTATGAGAAAGGGAGTGGAGCTTAGTGGCCAGATCGCTTAGCAGAAGTTACCGAACTCTGCTCCATAAGGAGGCCGTTAGGAGCCCAGAGTCTTCACCCATAGAAGAGGCTGCCTCCGGTCTCTGCATGAGTCACTGCATTTGGCTTGCCAATAAACCTCCAATGGGGAAATAATTGGCTGCCTCTCTGCATCAGGAGTGCTGTCTAAACTACTATGCATAGTCGGTGCTTCCAGTTGCTATAAGTAGAATCCTGCTGTGTAAATTTTGCATCATTTCATGCGTCACAACATTCATGCTTTGCTTCAGATTTCTGGTTGATTCCAGATTTCTCCAAGCCAAATCCTATGGCCGTGGTGGCGAACCTTTGGCACTCCAGATGTTAAGAACTACAATTCCCATCAGCCCCTGCCAGCATGGCCAATTGGGCATGCTGGCAGGGGCTGATGGGAATTGTAGTCCATAACATCTGGAGGGCTGCGAGTTTGACACCTATGTTTTAACTGATACTTTGAGCCTTGACTTATTCACTGGATTTATCATCCTGGTCTAAACTGGTCCTCTGACATCTTTAGGGTCTAATTTTTATTTCTGTTGTGTGGTTCTTGTGTGTCCGTTGAGAAGACTTTTACTGAAACGTTGCCTTATTGCAATGGGATAAGCATTATTAAGATCGCAAGACAGGCGTTTGGCAAAACCGTTGTTTTCAACATTTGACGTATTGTCTGGAGAAATCTCTTCTATTGCGGCTCTGTGGCTTTTTCAATGGAGTTTTTGTATTTAGCATTTGGGGTGAGGGAGAGACTGAATTCAAGCATGTTTTTTGATAGGTGGTATAAATCTAGCATTCTTTTTATAGTACTAAGAAGCCGGGTGTCTTCGCTCAGCACAGACTCAGCGTAGCTTATAATGTCGGCAATCAAAACATAGCAATCCCCCAGATATTTAAAATCACATTCCCCTCCTATAAAAATTCTGCCTGCAATCAATAAATCTACAATAATAACATGTTAAATAAAGAGTCTGCTGTGGCAAACCACTCCGCTTCTCAAAGCATCCATCTTGCATATGCAAGTGAGCTTCTCCGGAGACAGGACAGGCATCCAATAACACTCCCACCCCTCACACACACACACACACACACACACAAAATACACAAATACACACACACACCACCTCAGAGTCCCACTTGAGGCAGCTTACAGTTAAAACACCAGAAGAATATAAAAACAAGGCATTAGACACAACATAAGAACCACCCATAAAACAGATGGAGACAATTTTTAAAAAACTAGTACAACCAAGCTCACAATTAAATGCCTGTGTTTTAAAATATATATATGTACTTTGGCCTGGAACTTTCCAGAAAGTGAGGTAGGTGCCAGTTGAGCTTCAGGGAAAGGACATTCCAAATAGGAGGGGCCACCCCAGAAAAGGCCCTGTCTTCTGAAGGCAGGGGGCACAGAGAGCAGGGTTGGAAAGATCGGTCTCAACTGGCAGGCTGAACGGCAGGGGAGAAAGTGATCAATTGTGCATATATAAGAGATGGCAAGAAACCCAACTGTTGCACTGGCTTAGGAGGTTAAGCGCTCGTGTATCTTATCCGGAGGAACCGGGTTTGATTCCCAGCTCTGCCGCCTGAGCTGTGGAGGCTTATCTGGGGAATTCAGATTAACCTGTGCACTCCCACACACACCAGCTGGGTGACCTTGGGCTAGTCACAGTTCTTCGGAGCTCTCTCAGCCCCA
The DNA here is from genome assembly GCF_021028975.2 of Sphaerodactylus townsendi. Taxonomy (NCBI): domain Eukaryota; kingdom Metazoa; phylum Chordata; class Lepidosauria; order Squamata; family Sphaerodactylidae; genus Sphaerodactylus; species Sphaerodactylus townsendi. The sequence goes on along the minus strand of NC_059430.1, from coordinate 130,653,925 downwards.
CCTACCTCACAGGGTGTTTGCTGTGAGGGGGGGAAGCGCAAGGAGATTGTCAGCCCCTTTGAGTCTCCTGCAGGAGAGAAAGGGGGGATATAAATCCAAACTCTTCTTCTCTTCTTCTTCTTCTTCGTCAACCTGGAGGCCCACGCAGCTGCCTGTAGTTTCCATACAATTTCTGAACTTGGCAGATCTCTCAGAAACCATTGGCTCTGGTTCCTGCAGTCTCTGACAGGCGTCCGGATCTCCTCCAATGATACCCCTCCTCCCAGGCAAGAGGGGGAGGGAGAAGATCCTGCACTAGAACCAGCCAAGGGCATCCTATTAGAGAGAAGAAGCCGGGTGGCTTTTTAAGAAACAAGGAACAGTACAGGCTCTGCTTGTATTTGACCCTGCTCAATGGACAGAGAAAACATTGTATGCAGACAATGGATTTCTAGTCCCATCTAGCGACATGGCTACCAAGATATTTAGGCACACATCATGTCATCTGTTAGCCCCCCCCCCCCCACCTCTCCACGGAGCCAGCTTCTGCAGCCTTCATGAAGGAAGTCTAACCACTCAAGGTGAACAGGTAACTGATAGAAGGTTGACCAACAAGGAAATTTAGGGGCCGAGCAAATTTGAAAGCCACTTTCTCCATACAGAAGAAGAAGAAGAGTTTGGATTTATATCCCCCCTTTCTCTCCTGAAGAGACTCAAAGGGGGTTACAATCTCCTTGCCCTTCCCCCCTCGCAACAGACACCCTGTGAGGTGGGTGGGGCTGAGAGAGCTCCATAGAGCTGTGACTAGCCCCAGGTCACCCAGCTGGCGTGTGTGGGAGTGCACAGGCGAATCTGAATTCCTCAGATATGCCTCCACAACTCAAGCGGCAGAGCTGGGAATCAAACCCGGTTCCTCCAGATCAGAGTGCACCTGCTCTTAGCCACTGCTCTTAGCCACTACGCCACTGCTGCTCCAGGACGTCTCCTCAACATGCGTCCATCAGTGATAACTTCGGAAGAGCTCCAGTTCCCGCCTGGAGTTTGGCAACCCTGCCTCCCACAACTTGACCATGCGAATAGGTTCAGGAAACTCTGAAGGCAAGGTCAAAGGTGACTATCCCCACGATAACTCCCCCCACCAAACCACCAGCTCATCCGTTCACCAACTATTACGGAATCGACCCTTCTCATCACTTTTGTTACACGATACGGGGAAATCTTTAATCCGTTGTCAGCAGTCAAGCAAGGCTTGCGCACCAACTTCCAAAATTCCCTTCCCTCAGAAATTATGTGTGTGCGCTCCGTGCAATTCGAACTCACAAAGCATATTAATTTGCAAAGGAGAGTCACCCATTGGCTAGCTGCGGCTTTCTCTGCTCCGCTAATCCCCTCGCCAAAGCTCGCTCGCTGGGATTTTTGACAGCCGCTTCATAAATGTGCCGGTGGGTTTAATTAAATCAGATAGGGTGGGCTTTTTATTATTATTTTTAGAGAGAGGGAGAGAAATGAAGCAAAATCTTTTATTAAAATCTGTAAAACAGTCGGCTAATCTTCACTGAACGTGAACAGAGGAGGCAGATTTACGGCAGCCGATTCCACCCAGGAACCCCAGAAATTCCACATCTATTCGAAGGACCTGGAGTCATCTCTCTCTGCACATGTTCAGAGGCAAGCTGCAATTATATGGAGGCTTCTAGGACCCAGGCAATTAATTGAGCTTCCTCAACGTTTTTGAGCCTGTGAGTACTTTTGGCGTCCTGACACAGTGTAGTGGGCACGAACAGAAAACGTCTCTGCCCCCTGCAACAAAGCCAACTCCACGGAGAAAGCCCAAGATCAGGCGAGAAGAGGGATAGTTTAAAAAATACACACACTGGGAAAGAGAAGTGAGAGAGAATAAAACAAATATTGTGGTGTTTTGATCTGCAAAGCCAAGCAGATCTCCAAAGGCCAACCAGAAACCCAGCCGGGGAAGCCACTTTCTAAAAGCAGTGGGTGGGTGCCAAGAAAGGTTTCTGCAGGTCCTACGGTGCCCACGGCGCCATGTTGGGGTCCCCTGTTCTAGCCACGCCTGGAGCCCCTGTGTCTCATTTCACAAAACACAACCACCCAGCCAGAGGTGGGATCCAGCAGGTTCTCACAGGTTCCCGTGGAGGAGTAGGGTTACGCTGAACCTTTCATTTGGTGTGTGTCCGAGAGGGGGTTACTAATGGGTGATTTTGTCCCTCGTGATTTTTTGGCCTTTAGTTACGCCTCCCTCCTCAGCAGTAGCCGCAGGAACTTCTGAAGCAGTCTTAGCGCAGGAGGTGCACACCGGCGCGGCGTAAGGGCAGCCTGCGCCTGCTGCACTGCAAGCTCCCTCGCCCAAGGACCCGGCACGAGCTGCCATGGGGTCTCCGCTCTGGCTACAGCGCCCCGCCCAGCAATGCCCCCCGCCTCCTTGAATCTCCTCTCGCCCCCGCCCCCGTCAGGCTCCTACTACCAGCCCTGCACATTGGCGCTACACCACTGTTTGAATCCCACCACCATGGGAACCTGTTGCAAAATTTTTTGGATCCCACCACTGCACCCAGCCCTTCTCTATTTCTTACACACACACACACACACACACCGGGGGGGGGGGGGGTTCCTCCCGCACGACAAGAGCAGACTTCACAGGCTAAATGACTGCCATGGTTTTTAACTTGGTGAAATCTTGATTCACAAAATAAATAAGACACCATCCTCTTCCTGCTTGAATGTTTCGTGCTTCACCAGCGGGCAACAAAATATGAATGGATGTTCAGAAACCAACACTTCTCAGCCGCGGAGGGGACTGCCCCACTAGAGCTAAGATTTCCCCTTCTCTGCCTCTTCTGACAGCATTACGTCACTCTCTGAGCCATGGTCCTTCTTGCCCCTTTCCTTAAAACACACCTCCAGAGTTTGGGAATGTGTGATTTGAACCTTTCCAAAGCTGACTCTGGGACACAGGGAGGTTTTCAAGTATTGTAACCACCAGCCCCTATTCTGGCCACAGAGCAGGTAACAGGACCTGAGCAAAAAATACATCTGAGCAAAAATCATTTTCATGTCTGCCATAACGCTGTAAGCTGCCAGCACGAGATCATTACTAAGCAGAATAAAAGAGAACTCCATTGTATTCAGTTATAGAAGTAACATAACAAAGGTCTTTCTCTAACCCACTTTGGCAACATTAGTTTGCGAGATAAGGAGCCTGTTAGAAGTGTGTGTTCTCATTGTTTGAGAATAATGAAGATTCTGACATGTTGAAAGTATCCATGAACGTTTTCACTCTTGGCGCGCGTCCTGAAAAATGCTTTAAGAAGCTCTGATAGTTGTCATTCGGTGTGATTTTCTCTTGGTGCTGGTCAGACCCTTTTGATCTGAATAAAATAAATTCTTTAATTCTAATTGATTTTGATTTTTACTTTGATGATCTACAGGGACGTAACAAGGCAAACTGTAGCCCTGGGCAAAACCTGAGTTGGATGCCCCCCCCCCCATGGGTGGCCACTCCACCTCCTTTGGGAGTCCATAACTTTGGACTCCCTGAACCAAACCTCACCAAACTTGGGGGGTAGCATAAAGACAGTCTCCTGATGGACATCGCTGGAAATTCTTATGTTTGATTTGAGAATTTGCAGCCTAGGATAGCCTGAATTATTCTCATCAGTTTCACCTCCCAGCATGGCCAATCACAGGCGCTTGACAGGAGGCTGATGGGAACCAGTTCCCATCTGGAGAGCCATGGTGTTATTTAGAAGTTTTCCAGATAAATAGGGGAAGAATTCTATCAGTTCTCTACCAGCATGGCCAATTGGCCATGCTGACAGAGGCTGATGGGAATTGTAGTTCCTGAACATCTGGAGAGCCGCAGGTTCCCTACCCCTGCACCACCTAGACTAAAAACTGGGTAACCCCTGCAGGCCAAAAAATGGAAAAGCCACTAAAAATACTCCCAAAAAACTGAAAAATTCTCCTGCATTCTTGATGCCCTCAAGCATTGGCAGGGTGCCCTGGGCAGCTGCCCACCTTGCCTAATGGGCATTATGCCCCTGATGATCTAAACTTGGTATCCTGGCTTAAGGCAAACGAGAGACCCTGCCTTCCATTGAGGTAAAAAAGGGAACGTCTCTCTCTGTGCTAACAGGTTTTCCTGTCTTCTATAGAGGCTGATCGGAACCTCGGTCCTGCCTCTTGTAAGACTGATTGGGATCTGAAAACAGGTTTTAAATAAAAGGAAAGATTTCATTGTCTTCCATTGAGACTGGGTGAAATCTGAATTGGGACATATCGAAAAGAAGATTCCTGTCTTCCATTGAGACTGTTTGGAATCTAGGGTCTGTGCTGACAGTATCATCAATACATGTGGTCAGATTAGGGGGAAACGAAAGTAAGAACTGCAAATAAGGATCACCAAAGAATCTTTATGATGTACACAACTCCACCCCCTGCCCCCCCAAGTGGTCTGCCTCCCATCCTGCAGCACATCGGCTCCATCCCTTGACCCGCCCCCCCCTCCCCCACGTGTCCTATCCCAAGGTGGGTGGGTTGGGCCAGTCTCAATCCCTTCTTGGCAGGTTTTTGCCTTTCAGCTGGAACCTCTATCACTTTCAATGGTGCTTAAACTAGGGAGCTCAGATTCTTCTTTTAAATCCACCTTGCAGTTCTAACTTCCGTTTCCCCCTAATCTGACCACATGTATTGATGATACAGACCCTAGATTCCAAACAGTCTAGAACCAGGGGGCATCCATTGAAAATGCTGGGGGGAAGAATTAGGACTAATAAAAGGAAACACTTCCTCACGCAACGTGTGATTGGTGTTTGGAATATGCTGCCACAGGAGGTGGTGATGGCCACAAACCTGGATAGCTTTAAAAGGGGCTTGGACAGATTTATGGAGGAGAAGTCGATCTATGGCTACCCATCTTGATCCTCTTTGATCTCAGATTGCAAAGGCCTGAGCAGACCAGGTGCTCGGGAGCAGCAGCAGCAGCAGAAGGCCCTTGCTTTCACATCCTGCACGTGAGCTCCCAAAGGCACCTGGTGGGCCACTGCGAGTAGTCAGTCACAAGCCTTTATTGGCATAAAATAAACATACAAAATCAGCATACAAAATTTGCCCATTATTGCTCACAATTATAGACACTGGTACTAAAATACTAAATACTAAAATATATACATGGTCCTTCTGTAACTATAGGACATTCCTTCAGCTTGCTAAACCCACTTAAACGCCATCGGATACTGATGTAGCTAGAAAACTGCTGGCTATATGTGGTCATAATACATAGACATTGGTTGGTATTCATCTTAGACTTACGCCTATTATTGTTAGCAGAAATTTTGCCACCGCACACTGTGGGATCCATGCTGCTAAAAAGCATAGGTATCTTAAGAGCATCAGTTAGATTGTGCGAAATGGGCATAAGTGCAGATTAAGTACATTCTGGTTTTTTTTAGTAAACCTTTACACAATGAAAAGAGGGTGCTGATCGAGTGTCTCCACCTGACCCATATTGCATGGACACAGCCTCCTCTGTTTATCAATTTGTGGATATCTGCCATAGAGCAGCATAGAAGGCATTAGATTGAATCTGGCCTATGTTAAGGCTCTTCTTAGTTTAGGGTTGGTGATCCAATGTAAATAATTGGCCATGTGTCCTTGTTCAATTGGAATAAGCAGGGTCAGGGGGGAACACGTTTTCCTCGCAGCTGTTATCATATCCCGATACTCTTGTTCTAATAGCTTAGTTTTCAAGCAGCTATATGCTTCTGATAGGGAAAGCCACTGCGAGTAGCAGAGAGCTGGACTAGATGGACTCTGGTCTGATCCAGCTGGCTTGTTCTTATGTTCTTATGATTTTGCCACACAAAAGGAGAGACAGGCCCAAGAGCCTGCCACGCAAAGCAGAGAACCCAGCACCTGTGACCTGAAAGGCCTGTGGCATGCTGAGCGCCCCTTGACTTTTGCCACGGGAGCCACTGGCTAGTCCACCAGACAGGAGAGCTCAGTCCAATCTTAACCACACCAACTGCAGAGATTGGCAACCATAAATCACCAATATCCAATCAGGACACAGAACTGCAGTTGCCTGTTTGAGGCTGCAAACGCAACAAAAGCATTATTATGCTATCATAAAAACAACGTAAGAATTATCACTTTAAAAAAGTCAGGGAAATACAAACAAGCAGCAAAACAATATTTGGCTGCCTAAAGCAACGTCCATAAAATGGGAAGGTGGAGTATTTAAACTAAAAGCCGGGATTTTTAAAAAACTGATTCGGCCTGTTGCTTTAAAAAACCACAAAGGGGAGCTTTTAGGAGGGAGCACGTCCAAAAACAAGGAGTCATGACTGAAAAATCCCTGTTGCTGGTCCCTCCCCCCCACCCACCCCGCACTTCTGCAGCCAAGCTCAAACCAAGCAGGGCTGGGGAAGAGAGATGGGGACAAACATTCCAGTTAGGATTCTGGTTCCAAAAATGCATCATATACACTTACACTATAGATCTAATCTGGTTTAATGGAATCATGAGAGTTGTAATTCTGTAAGGGGAGAGTGAGAGTCTCCAACCCAGGGGTGTCCAACTCTGCTGCTTCAGATGTTCATGGACTACAATTCCCACCAGCCCCTGCTGCCATGGCCAATTGGCCATGCCAGCAGGGGCTGATGGGAATTGTAGTCCATGAAGTGCCAGAGTTGGACACCCCAGCTCTAACCACTTAAGTAATTCCTGGATTCTTCCAAAACGATGTCCCCAAAGCTCAGGCTGCTGGTAGATGCAACATTTAGTTGTTGACCCCAAAAACACTTCACTCTAAACGGCAACCAGGTCTGCCAAGAGAAATACAGGATTCCGGGATCAGCACCACCACCCCCATCAACTCTTATCCTTCCTCAATCTGAATGTCAGAAACCCAAGAAGATGCAGGGAAGGGCAGCACCTGAGGGACAAGCAAGATTTTGGGGCACTAGCTTTTCAGAGTCAAAACTTCCTTCTTCAGAGATGGCATCTGTGAAGGGAGCTTTGAGCCTCGAAAGCTCATCCCCCCCCCCCAAAAGACTGTTGGTCTCTAAAGTGCTTCTAGATCAGTGGTGGCGAACCTATGGCACGAATGCCAGAGGTGGCACTCAGAGTCCTTTCTGTGGGCACGCGTGCACAGAGTTCATAATGTGGGGGGGAGAATCGCCCCCCCCCCCAAACACCCCTAGGCTGGCCTGGGCATGATCCTTTACCTGGGAGTAAGCTCGATTGCTGGCAATGGGGCTTGCTTCAGAGTAAACCCTCCTAGGGGCGTGATTCATCCATTCGAAGCGTTGCACAGTTGCTTCCCCAAGCTTACTCCCGAGTAACAAGCGCCTCGGAGCCAACTGTTTTTTCTAAACTAAAACCTCCGTATTCAGGTTAAATTGCACTTTGCGATAAATAAGTGGGTTTTGGGCTGCAGTTTGGGCACTCGGCCTCGAAAAGGTTCGCCATCACTGTCCTAGATTCTAATCCAGCTCTTCTACTGCAGACCTGCACAGCGGCCCTCCCGAAACTATAGCAGGAACAAGTGTTACTCTTTAAGCCCCCCACCCCACCCCCAACACACACACACATTGGGTTTCCTATTTTATCTGGCTACCACAACCTACTACAGCTACCCACTTGGAATAATAATGAGGATGAGGATGATAGTAATAATAAAAACGGCACACATCTCTCGTGGTCCCAGTGGTTATCGGCACTCTGGATGTCCCACCAAAAAAACCTTGGAAGGCGGCCGAACCCGCAATAGATGGACGAAATCTTCATCTATCAGCTGCAAGAGACCCCACTGGTACTATACATGTACTATATACACCAAGACATGACGACATTCCAGGTTCTTGAGAAGAATCCAACCTGTATGAAGCGCAAGACTGCCTGAACATCTGGTGGCTCTGATTGCAAATTAATAATAGTGATAACGATGATGATGATGATGATGATGATGGTGATGATGATGATGATGATGATGATGATGATGGTGATGGTGATGATTGCTGTTCCGTAAGAAACTCCACCCCCCCCCCTTTTGATCAATCTCTGCACTGGAGAATCAGACGCTGCCCTATTTTCTCCATCCCACCCAAGCGTGGCTTAAGGACCCCCCCTCCCAACACACACACACACACACACACACAGACACGGGATGGTGTGTGCCCTCCCCCCCCTACACACACGTGGGGAAGCGAACTCGGGCGTCCGGCCCTTGACCTCTCTCCCCACCCCCACCGTGCCCCAAAAACTTCCCCCAGCCTCGCAGGGACGGAGCAGAGTGCTGCTCGGCCACGCGTCCCTCTGCTGGGCTGACCCCTTCCTCCCTTACCGGGGTCTGATCCCCGACCCCCACCCCACCCCCAAGGAGTGGATCCCTCCGGCGGGCGTATGTCGGCGGGGGGGGGGGGGGAACCCGGCCACGCTCCTCCTCCACTTTTGCAAGCCCCCCAGCCCCTGGCCCAGCCTCCCTTGGTTCAGACGACCCCCGCCCCGGGAAACGAGGGGGGGGGGAGAAAGGAGGGGGGAGAAAAAAGTCTCCGGCTCGGGCCAAATTTGGGGAGAGGGGAAAGAGCCGCCGCCGCCCCGCTGGAAGGATCCAGGCTCCCCGCCACGCGCGCCTGCTCCGGAGCGGCACCGCTTCTCCGCCCCGCTCGGCCGTCGCTGCGGTCTCCGGCCGGGACCTGCCTGCGCGGGGCGGACAATGGGGGTCCCTGCCTGCCTGCCCGCCCGCCCGCCTTCCCGCCGCCGGGGTCCCGGCTGGCTCACCAACTGCTCCTCCGCCTCCGGCTCGCCGTGCTCGGCGGGGGACTGGGCGGCCAGGCGCAGCGCCCACCGGACCCGGCGCTCCTGGCGCTCCCGCAGCAGCTGCAGCTCGCACAGGCCGGCCACGGTGCCCTCCAGCCAGCCGCGCAGCCGGCTCCGCTCCGGGCTGGCGGGGAACGAGAACGGCCGCATCATCGTGCGGCTCCTCGGCCGAAGCGGCCCCGATGCGCCCGGGCGGCTGCGGCTCCGGCGCTGTCACCGCCTCATCTGCATGACGCCGCTCATTGGCTCCCCCGCCGGGGCCGATTTGCATCACCGACGCCGTCCGCGCCGGCGATTGGGCCCCCGGCGCTGTTGGTATCTGCATGGCCGCGCCCTCCGCTGCAATAATTGGTCCGCACCCCCCCCCCCCCCCACCCCCCCCCCCCCCCACCCCCCCCCCCCCCCACCCCCCCCCCCCCCCACCCCCCCCCCCCCCCACCCCCCCCCCCCCCCACCCCCCCCCCCCCCCACCCCCCCCCCCCCCCACCCCCCCCCCCCCCCACCCCCCCCCCCCCCCACCCCCCCCCCCCCCCACCCCCCCCCCCCCCCACCCCCCCCCCCCCCCACCCCCCCCCCCCCCCACCCCCCCCCCCCCCCACCCCCCCCCCCCCCCACCCCCCCCCCCCCCCACCCCCCCCCCCCCCCACCCCCCCCCCCCCCCACCCCCCCCCCCCCCCACCCCCCCCCCCCCCCACCCCCCCCCCCCCCCACCCCCCCCCCCCCCCACCCCCCCCCCCCCCCACCCCCCCCCCCCCCCACCCCCCCCCCCCCCCACCCCCCCCCCCCCCCACCCCCCCCCCCCCCCACCCCCCCCCCCCCCCACCCCCCCCCCCCCCCACCCCCCCCCCCCCCCACCCCCCCCCCCCCCCACCCCCCCCCCCCCCCACCCCCCCCCCCCCCCACCCCCCCCCCCCCCCACCCCCCCCCCCCCCCACCCCCCCCCCCCCCCACCCCCCCCCCCCCCCACCCCCCCCCCCCCCCACCCCCCCCCCCCCCCACCCCCCCCCCCCCCCACCCCCCCCCCCCCCCACCCCCCCCCCCCCCCACCCCCCCCCCCCCCCACCCCCCCCCCCCCCCACCCCCCCCCCCCCCCACCCCCCCCCCCCCCCACCCCCCCCCCCCCCCACCCCCCCCCCCCCCCACCCCCCCCCCCCCCCACCCCCCCCCCCCCCCACCCCCCCCCCCCCCCACCCCCCCCCCCCCCCACCCCCCCCCCCCCCCACCCCCCCCCCCCCCCACCCCCCCCCCCCCCCACCCCCCCCCCCCCCCACCCCCCCCCCCCCCCACCCCCCCCCCCCCCCACCCCCCCCCCCCCCCACCCCCCCCCCCCCCCACCCCCCCCCCCCCCCACCCCCCCCCCCCCCCACCCCCCCCCCCCCCCACCCCCCCCCCCCCCCACCCCCCCCCCCCCCCACCCCCCCCCCCCCCCACCCCCCCCCCCCCCCACCCCCCCCCCCCCCCACCCCCCCCCCCCCCCACCCCCCCCCCCCCCCACCCCCCCCCCCCCCCACCCCCCCCCCCCCCCACCCCCCCCCCCCCCCACCCCCCCCCCCCCCCACCCCCCCCCCCCCCCACCCCCCCCCCCCCCCACCCCCCCCCCCCCCCACCCCCCCCCCCCCCCACCCCCCCCCCCCCCCACCCCCCCCCCCCCCCACCCCCCCCCCCCCCCACCCCCCCCCCCCCCCACCCCCCCCCCCCCCCACCCCCCCCCCCCCCCACCCCCCCCCCCCCCCACCCCCCCCCCCCCCCACCCCCCCCCCCCCCCACCCCCCCCCCCCCCCACCCCCCCCCCCCCCCACCCCCCCCCCCCCCCACCCCCCCCCCCCCCCACCCCCCCCCCCCCCCACCCCCCCCCCCCCCCACCCCCCCCCCCCCCCACCCCCCCCCCCCCCCACCCCCCCCCCCCCCCACCCCCCCCCCCCCCCACCCCCCCCCCCCCCCACCCCCCCCCCCCCCCACCCCCCCCCCCCCCCACCCCCCCCCCCCCCCACCCCCCCCCCCCCCCACCCCCCCCCCCCCCCACCCCCCCCCCCCCCCACCCCCCCCCCCCCCCACCCCCCCCCCCCCCCACCCCCCCCCCCCCCCACCCCCCCCCCCCCCCACCCCCCCCCCCCCCCACCCCCCCCCCCCCCCACCCCCCCCCCCCCCCACCCCCCCCCCCCCCCACCCCCCCCCCCCCCCACCCCCCCCCCCCCCCACCCCCCCCCCCCCCCACCCCCCCCCCCCCCCACCCCCCCCCCCCCCCACCCCCCCCCCCCCCCACCCCCCCCCCCCCCCACCCCCCCCCCCCCCCACCCCCCCCCCCCCCCACCCCCCCCCCCCCCCACCCCCCCCCCCCCCCACCCCCCCCCCCCCCCACCCCCCCCCCCCCCCACCCCCCCCCCCCCCCACCCCCCCCCCCCCCCACCCCCCCCCCCCCCCACCCCCCCCCCCCCCCACCCCCCCCCCCCCCCACCCCCCCCCCCCCCCACCCCCCCCCCCCCCCACCCCCCCCCCCCCCCACCCCCCCCCCCCCCCACCCCCCCCCCCCCCCACCCCCCCCCCCCCCCACCCCCCCCCCCCCCCACCCCCCCCCCCCCCCACCCCCCCCCCCCCCCACCCCCCCCCCCCCCCACCCCCCCCCCCCCCCACCCCCCCCCCCCCCCACCCCCCCCCCCCCCCACCCCCCCCCCCCCCCACCCCCCCCCCCCCCCACCCCCCCCCCCCCCCACCCCCCCCCCCCCCCACCCCCCCCCCCCCCCACCCCCCCCCCCCCCCACCCCCCCCCCCCCCCACCCCCCCCCCCCCCCACCCCCCCCCCCCCCCACCCCCCCCCCCCCCCACCCCCCCCCCCCCCCACCCCCCCCCCCCCCCACCCCCCCCCCCCCCCACCCCCCCCCCCCCCCACCCCCCCCCCCCCCCACCCCCCCCCCCCCCCACCCCCCCCCCCCCCCACCCCCCCCCCCCCCCACCCCCCCCCCCCCCCACCCCCCCCCCCCCCCACCCCCCCCCCCCCCCACCCCCCCCCCCCCCCACCCCCCCCCCCCCCCACCCCCCCCCCCCCCCACCCCCCCCCCCCCCCACCCCCCCCCCCCCCCACCCCCCCCCCCCCCCACCCCCCCCCCCCCCCACCCCCCCCCCCCCCCACCCCCCCCCCCCCCCACCCCCCCCCCCCCCCACCCCCCCCCCCCCCCACCCCCCCCCCCCCCCACCCCCCCCCCCCCCCACCCCCCCCCCCCCCCACCCCCCCCCCCCCCCACCCCCCCCCCCCCCCACCCCCCCCCCCCCCCACCCCCCCCCCCCCCCACCCCCCCCCCCCCCCACCCCCCCCCCCCCCCACCCCCCCCCCCCCCCACCCCCCCCCCCCCCCACCCCCCCCCCCCCCCACCCCCCCCCCCCCCCACCCCCCCCCCCCCCCACCCCCCCCCCCCCCCACCCCCCCCCCCCCCCACCCCCCCCCCCCCCCACCCCCCCCCCCCCCCACCCCCCCCCCCCCCCACCCCCCCCCCCCCCCACCCCCCCCCCCCCCCACCCCCCCCCCCCCCCACCCCCCCCCCCCCCCACCCCCCCCCCCCCCCACCCCCCCCCCCCCCCACCCCCCCCCCCCCCCACCCCCCCCCCCCCCCACCCCCCCCCCCCCCCACCCCCCCCCCCCCCCACCCCCCCCCCCCCCCACCCCCCCCCCCCCCCACCCCCCCCCCCCCCCACCCCCCCCCCCCCCCACCCCCCCCCCCCCCCACCCCCCCCCCCCCCCACCCCCCCCCCCCCCCACCCCCCCCCCCCCCCACCCCCCCCCCCCCCCACCCCCCCCCCCCCCCACCCCCCCCCCCCCCCACCCCCCCCCCCCCCCACCCCCCCCCCCCCCCACCCCCCCCCCCCCCCACCCCCCCCCCCCCCCACCCCCCCCCCCCCCCACCCCCCCCCCCCCCCACCCCCCCCCCCCCCCACCCCCCCCCCCCCCCACCCCCCCCCCCCCCCACCCCCCCCCCCCCCCACCCCCCCCCCCCCCCACCCCCCCCCCCCCCCACCCCCCCCCCCCCCCACCCCCCCCCCCCCCCACCCCCCCCCCCCCCCACCCCCCCCCCCCCCCACCCCCCCCCCCCCCCACCCCCCCCCCCCCCCACCCCCCCCCCCCCCCACCCCCCCCCCCCCCCACCCCCCCCCCCCCCCACCCCCCCCCCCCCCCACCCCCCCCCCCCCCCACCCCCCCCCCCCCCCACCCCCCCCCCCCCCCACCCCCCCCCCCCCCCACCCCCCCCCCCCCCCACCCCCCCCCCCCCCCACCCCCCCCCCCCCCCACCCCCCCCCCCCCCCACCCCCCCCCCCCCCCACCCCCCCCCCCCCCCACCCCCCCCCCCCCCCACCCCCCCCCCCCCCCACCCCCCCCCCCCCCCACCCCCCCCCCCCCCCACCCCCCCCCCCCCCCACCCCCCCCCCCCCCCACCCCCCCCCCCCCCCACCCCCCCCCCCCCCCACCCCCCCCCCCCCCCACCCCCCCCCCCCCCCACCCCCCCCCCCCCCCACCCCCCCCCCCCCCCACCCCCCCCCCCCCCCACCCCCCCCCCCCCCCACCCCCCCCCCCCCCCACCCCCCCCCCCCCCCACCCCCCCCCCCCCCCACCCCCCCCCCCCCCCACCCCCCCCCCCCCCCACCCCCCCCCCCCCCCACCCCCCCCCCCCCCCACCCCCCCCCCCCCCCACCCCCCCCCCCCCCCACCCCCCCCCCCCCCCACCCCCCCCCCCCCCCACCCCCCCCCCCCCCCACCCCCCCCCCCCCCCACCCCCCCCCCCCCCCACCCCCCCCCCCCCCCACCCCCCCCCCCCCCCACCCCCCCCCCCCCCCACCCCCCCCCCCCCCCACCCCCCCCCCCCCCCACCCCCCCCCCCCCCCACCCCCCCCCCCCCCCACCCCCCCCCCCCCCCACCCCCCCCCCCCCCCACCCCCCCCCCCCCCCACCCCCCCCCCCCCCCACCCCCCCCCCCCCCCACCCCCCCCCCCCCCCACCCCCCCCCCCCCCCACCCCCCCCCCCCCCCACCCCCCCCCCCCCCCACCCCCCCCCCCCCCCACCCCCCCCCCCCCCCACCCCCCCCCCCCCCCACCCCCCCCCCCCCCCACCCCCCCCCCCCCCCACCCCCCCCCCCCCCCACCCCCCCCCCCCCCCACCCCCCCCCCCCCCCACCCCCCCCCCCCCCCACCCCCCCCCCCCCCCACCCCCCCCCCCCCCCACCCCCCCCCCCCCCCACCCCCCCCCCCCCCCACCCCCCCCCCCCCCCACCCCCCCCCCCCCCCACCCCCCCCCCCCCCCACCCCCCCCCCCCCCCACCCCCCCCCCCCCCCACCCCCCCCCCCCCCCACCCCCCCCCCCCCCCACCAGTTCCTTCCTTTCCAAGATTAGGGGCCAGACCCTTGTGCGTTTCTGCCCCTACCTTGTGGCTCCTGTTTTCCCCATGGCTGGCCGACCCCATTCTTCACTTCTCACTCTGAATCTCATTTCTTGGAATGGCCAGTGCCGGTCCTGGACTCTGTTCGGCCAGATTCTTGCACTGAGCACAGCTGGAGTCTGCAGAGATTCCCCCACCCCCACCCCCCGCAACCTGGAAGGATAAAAGCAGACAATTTAGCCTTGGCCGTTACTGTGTGTGGTCAAAAACGTCTCTCTTTTTTTTTTAAATTGCAAACATTTATGTTTGAAATAAAATGCCATATACGTATTTTAAGCCAGGTGTGGGGTCTCGCTTCGGTTGTGTGTTGGCCGGCCTGCTCTGAGTTTGTCCACCGACTGACTTCTTAGTTCCTAGTCCAGTGATGGCGAACCTTCTCAAGACGGAGTGCCCAAATTGCAACCCAAAACTTATTTATCGCAAAGTGCCAACACGGCAATTTAACCTGAATACTGAAGTTTTAGTTTTAAAAAAACGGTCGGCTCCAAGGCATGCGTTACTCAAGAGTAAGCTTGGTGGTAGACGGTGGCTTTGCTTTGAAGCAACCGTGCCACTCTTCCAATGGGTGAATCATGACCCTAGGAGGGTTTACTCAGAAGCAAGCCCCATTGCCAGCAACCGAGCTTACTCCCAGGTAAAGGATCACGCTTTAGTTCTTCCCATGAAAATCAATAGGGTTTAACAGCGCTTAACAGGGTTACCTACACTGCTTCCCCAAAACTAGATCTTAGGTTTAATGCTAATAATCGAGTCCAGGCCAGCCTAGATGTGTGTGTGTGTGTGGGGGGGGACTCTGTTTGCACGTGCCCAAAGAGAGGGCTCTGAGTGCCACCTCTGGCACCCGTGCCATAGGTTCGCCACCACTGTCCTAGTCCATGTTGTAGTCAAAGGGTGCAAGAATGAGCTTTTTGAAAGTGTTGTGTGACCAAAAACCCAAAATCTGTGCCGTGAAAGGAACATCAGGAAAAGGTACCGGTCAACTGTGTGTGTCTGTGCTTCAGACTGGGGGCCCATTGAGACAAATATCGGGGTTGCACCCATTTTCCAGCAGCCCATTTGTGTCTCTGCAGCACAACTGCCAGATGGGCCAAGGGGAGCCTCTTGGGGTGCTGATGAAGATTTCAAGTGCAGAGAGATTTGCACAGGCTATCCGGGTGCTTCCAAAAAACCCTCCTCATACCTGCTCAACCTGTACTGTTTTTTTAACCAAGAAGAAGAGGAAGAAGAGTTTGGATTTATATCCCCCCTTTCTCTCCTGCAGGAGACTCAAAGGGGCTGGCAATCTCCTTGCCCTTCCCCCCTCACAACAAACACCCTGTGAGGTGGGTGGGGCTGAGAGAGCTCAGAGAAGCTGTGACTAGCCCCAGGTCACCCAGCTGGCATGTGTGGGAGTGCACAGGCTAATCTGAATTCCCCAGATAAGCCTCCACAGCTCAGGCGGCAGAGCTGGGAATCAAACCCGGTTCCTCCAGGTTAGATACACGAGCTCTTAACCAGATTAGATACATGAGCTCTTAACAATCGAGGAGTCTCAGGATCCACCTTGACACAGGCATTGATTTTTCTAAAGCCTCCAGGAACCCTCATTGTCTGTTTCACTTGCCAAAAATGCTCCTGACCACTCGTGGCAGGGGGTGGACTACGAATCTCACATGTTGCCCCCCCCACTCCTCTTCCACCCTCTTGTCTTTCGCTGCAGGGCACCAAGATCTTGGATTTGTGCTGCCCATTTCTCATTGCGCAGCAAAGATTGCGCTGAGTGTGAGACCTCTCTTTGGGGTGAGAGGCTACCAAAGGAACGAGGCCTGCGTGCACCAGGCTGAGACGTTCACTGCCCCTAATCTGAGGAAGCACGGCTGATAGGAAAGGAGAAAAGTGCTCTGCACGGGCTCAGGAAACAGGCCTTTTTATTCATCATATGTGTTGTTTGACACATCAGAAATAGGTTTGGAGGCTCAGCCCTGAACTGATGCTATTCCAATGCAATTCTGGGCTGTATCAATAGGAGTATAGTGTCTAGATCAGAGGTCTTCAAACTATGGCCCTCCAGATGTTCAGGAACTACAATTCCCATCAGCCTCTGCCAGCATGGCCAAGTAGCAGGGCTGATGGGAATTGTAGTTCCTGAACATCTGGAGGGCCATAGTTTGAAGACGCCTGGTCTAGATTGAGGGATGTAACTGTACCTCTCTAGTCTGCATTGGTTAGACCTCACCTGGAATATTGTGTGCAGTTCTGGGCACCACAATTCAAGAAGGATATTGACAAGCTGGAACGAGTCCAGAGGAGGGCAACCAAAATGGTCAAAGGTCTGGAATCCACGCCCTACGAGGAGAGGCTTAGGAAGCTGGGGATGTTTAGTCTGGAGAAGAGAAGGTTAAGAGGTGACACGATAGCACTGTTTACATATTTGAAGGGATGTCATGTTGGTGAGGGAGCGAGCTCGTTTTCTGCAACTCCAGAGACTGGGACCAGGAGTCATCTGGTGAGGTCAACGAGCTGTAAATTCAGGATGGACAAAAGGAAATTCTTTTTTGTCCAACCAGTGATTAAAATGTGGAATTCCTGGCCAGTGGGTGTAGTAGTGACGGCCACAGGTGTAGTCTGATTGAGAAGGAAACTGGACAGATTTGTGCAAGCTACATCCATCAGTGCAAGCATGGTGACTACAGGGTGACTACTGCCATCCCAAAGAGAGGCAACCTTTTATTTTTGATCCGACTTGCATGCTGCAATCTCTGCCTTTTTTCAGCTGTAAATATATTCAGCTGTGTGTATCTTATTTATTTATTTCGTTAAAGCCTTGACATCCCGCCTCTCCTCTTCATTCAAGGCGTATCTTGAATGTATCTGAGAGTGGGCCTTCCTATCTGGCAAATGATCTTTTTCTCTCTGGAAAGGCGCCTGGCTCTTCACGTATCCTGCAGTTTGAAATCGGATCCCTGCCTCCTGCCTCCTCCTTCGCAGGGCTGGGCACTCCCAGGAGGGGGGCCCTGGTCATTAATGGGAACGTGTGGATGGGAGGCGGACTGTTTTTAAATCCTGAGAAAGGAACAGTTTGGTCTAGACCAGTGATGGCGAACCTTTTCGAGACCGAGTGCCCAAACTGCAACCCTAAACCCACTTATTTATCACAAAGTGCCAACACAGCAATTTAACCTGAATACAGAGGTTTTCGTTTAGAAAAAATGGTTGGCTCTGAGGCGTGCGTTACTCGGGAGTAAGCTTGGTGGTAGTCAGTGGCTTGCTTTGAAGCAACCGTGCAACTCTTCCAATGAGTGAATCACGACCCTAGGAGGGTTTACTCAGAAGCAAGCCCCATTGCCAGCAACCGAGCTTATTCCCAGGTAAAGGATCGCGCTTTAGTTCTTCCTATGAAAATCAGTGGGGTTTAACAGCACTTAACAGGGTTACCTACACTGCTAGATCTTAGGTTTAATGCTAATAATCCAGCCCAGTGGCCCAGGCCAGCCTAGATGTGTATGTGGGGGGGGGCACTCTATCTGCGCGTGCCCACAGAGAGGGCTCTGAGTGCCACCTCTGGCATCTGTGCCATCGGTTCGCCACCACTGATCTATAGGCTTCTGTCTCCAGTGCTGGCCGGCCTGCTGAGTTCTCCAGCTGGGCTCCCAGTATGAATTACTCAGGCCTTTTCTGGGGGGTGTCCGTGTTACATATGGACATGCTGCAATGGTTGGTATGCAATGAGAGAAGGAATCTTCGCTGTTGTTAGGGTTAAAAATGTGCAGACCAGGAGGGCGTACTGCCCAGGAGGACATACGGGGTCAAATACCCCAGGCTGCGGCCATTTAGTCACAAGGGAGGCGGGAAACCATCCCCACACCCAGAGGTGGGATCCAGCAGGTTCTCACAGGTTCCCGAGCGTAGATTACTAATTAGCTGTGTGGGCCGAGAGGGGGTTACTAATGGGTGATTTTGCCACGTGATTTTGGCCTTAGTTACGCCCCTCCTCTCAGCAGTAGCGCGCAGAACTTGAAACAGTCTAGCAGGAGGTGCACCGGCGTGCGTGGCAGCCTGCGCGCATTTGTTTCCCGCCCAAGGACCGGCGCAGCGGCTGCATCCTTGCCACAGCCCCGCCCAGGAATGCCCCGCCCCAGAATGCCCCGCCCCGCCCCCGTCGTGCCCCGCCACGCCCCATCGGCACTACGCCACAGTTTGAATCCCACCCCCATGGGAACCTGTTACTAAAATGTTTGGATCCCACCGCTGCCCACACCCCTCCTCCTTCTCCCCAGGCCTATACACTGACTTCAAGACCTGGTGCAAAAAAGTTGTTTGATCGTGGTGGGGGAGGGCGGCCACCCATATGTGTGTGTGCCCCCCCCACCGGAAAACTCAGATTTTGCACCAGGCTCCATTTCCCCTAGATATGCCTCTGGTGCAGACTTCAGAGCAATGGGGGATGCGGTGCCAGGCCTCAGTTCTAGGGTTGCCAACCCACACCCACCCCAGCCACCACTGGAAGACTGGGGGGGGGGATGTTATCAGATCCAGATTGGAGAACTCCAGGGTCGAATCCCCACTACCGTCTTAGCCAGGTTTCAGAACACAAACTAACCAGGTTTGAGGGACGACCTCCCCATTGCTTGCGTGGCAGATTCCGCTTCTGGTGCTCGTTCTCCCCGTTAATCCGCGTTCCAGCAGGACCTGGTTGCAAGTGGCACAGACCCCATTAACACGGTTCAGAGCTGATCCGAGGGGAGGGATGAGGGTTGAAACCCTGACTCGTTTCCCGCCCTGGAGTGTGACGCGGAATTTGGGCAACCAATCAGCACTGCGATGCACACGCAGCCTTTCCTTGGTTTCATTTCCGCTTTTGCGATCGGCCAGCAGAAGGGGATGCAAACATTAAACAGTCAAACGCGTAACTTTGACTCGTTCATGGTTTACACGGGTAACGATTAACTGTTTGCACAGTTGAACAGTTAAACGTTAAACTTTTACACGCTGTTTTTTTTAATCACACCCCTACAATGTACGTTTCCGCAGTGGGAAAAAGTCCCGCCCCATCAAGGCACCCCAGCCAATCAGGGGAGACCAGCGAAGCGAGCTCGCCTGGTAGTGGGGATTGCTAAGAGTTCTGCAACCGGGTGTGTCTGCTGTGTGCTCGCTGCGGTGGGGAGGGGAGAAACTCCGATGAAGAGGACACGGTTTCACAATGAACAGGTTTGGATCTGCGTGCAAATTTCAAGTGGGGATTCGACCCAGGAGAATTGGGAACGGAGTCTGGGGAGAGCTGGGACTTCAGCAGGGGGCAATGCCTGAGTCCACCACCCAAAGCATCCATTTTCTCCAGAGGAAATGATCTCTGTAGTTTGGAGATACCGTAAGCTGTCATTCCGGGGGCAGCTCAGGTCGCAACTGGAGGTTGGCATCTCTAGCTCTTCCTGGGCCACCGCCTGCCTGCTGCTAAATCTGGGACATTCAAATACTTCCTCTAGCCACGGGAGAGTGGGTGTCCGTGCTGAGCCAGCTCCTTCTCCCTCCCACTAGCTGGCAGCAGCAGCAGAATCATGCAGAATAGATGCAAATAGCTATCATTTGCGTAGTGATGGAATTGGCAGAATTTCCTGCCTGCAAAAAGAACAATCTATGAGTACGCAGTGGGGGTGGGAGGTGGGCAGAGCCCCGCAAGAGGAATAGGAGCTGGGCAAGGGGAGGGCTGTCAAGTAGGGTTGCCAGTCTCCAGGTGTGGGCTGGAGGCTTCCTGGTAACCCAACTGCTTTTCAGACCACAGAGATGTATCCCTCTGGTGAAAATGGCTGTTTTGGACGATGGAATGTATAGTATTATATATCCTGCCGAGATCCCTCTTCTTCCTAAACCCGTGGTGGCGAACCTTTGGCACTCCAGATGTTATGGACTACAATTCCCATTAGTCCCTGCCAGCATGGCCAATTGGCCATGCTGGCAGGGGCTGATGGGAATTGTGGTCCATAACATCTGGAGTGCCAAAGGTTCACCATCACTGTCCTAAACCCTGCCTTCCACAAGCTCTTCCTAAGCAGGAGGTCGTTCCTAAGCAGGAGTTGTCAACTGGAAGCGATCAAAATGTAAAATAGGAAAAATGTGTTTTCTACTAGAATAAGAGGCTCCTTCCGCACATGCAGCATGATGCACTTTCAACCTGCTTTCGGTGCTCTTTGAAGCTGTGCGGAACGGCAAAATCCACTTGCAAACAGTGGTGAAAGTGGTTTGAAAACGCATTATTTTTGCGTGTGCGGAAGGGGCCAGAGTGGGAACCAAAAGGGTTAAAGGTTTTTAATAGATTAATGTGTTGTGCAAGAGTTTCCAACCACAAGATGAAAACAGATGCTATAAAGTTTTTTGGTCAGAATTATGGGGTGGAACGTGCCAACCACAAGATAGAAACAAATGATAAAGAGGAAGCGTATAGGTTCAAAACAAGTGTGTGAGTGATAACAAAACTCACACAGCTGCCCAGATAGAAACCGCAAGCAGAGCGCAGGGGATCACATAAAAGAAGCATGCATAATTAGCTAGTGCATATTAGCTTTCACACCCCGGCTTGCATAAGGGGTGTCAATAACGGACATACAGGAGGAATTTGGGAGGGGGAAACATATCAAGGAACAACATGTACATAAGCGGATCGGAAAGCTGTAACTTTAAGTATGCTTAGCCAATGGGGGAGCGGAGAGGGTGTGGCAAAACTGGGAGAACGGAATAAATATGTATTGTCGAAGGCTTTCACAGCCGGAATCACTGGGGTGCTGTGTGGTTTCCGGGCTGTCTGGCCGTGTTCTAGCAGCATTCTCTCCTGACGTTTCGCCTGCATCTGTGGCTGGCATCTTCAGAGGATCTGATAGTAGGAATGGAAAGCAAGTGGAGTATATATACTGTGAGGTCAAAAGGTGAGGCCCTCTAAATAGAGTAGCCTTGTATGTGAGTCACAAAGAAGTCTGTAGCCTGGGAATAACAATGAAGATAGCAAGGTCAATAGGTGAATGCATCTGAATAGAAGTATCCTGGTCTTTGTTTCCTTTGATTGCTGTTGTCTATAGTTGTCCTGTGTTTGTGTGGAGCTGATAAGTCACTGTCTTGATTCTAGAGTTTTTCAACACTGGCAGCCAAATTCTGTTCATTTTCATGGTTTCTTCCTTCCTGTTGAAGTTGTCCATGTGCTTGTGAATTTCAACGGCTTGATCCTCTGAAGATGCCAGCCACAGATGCAGGCGAAACGTCAGGAGAGAATGCTGCTAGAACACGGCCATACAGCCCGGAAACCACACAGCACCCCAGGAATAAATATGGTGTGGATGTGTTGTTTCGGACGAGTGTGCCTATGTAAGGACGGAATCCCTTTCTTTTCAAATAAAGCTACTTAAACTTCTCTTCTGTTGGCTTGATGTTTGGTAAGGAAATATTGGGCACCACAAGGACATTAACTGAGCAAAGACCAGAACGTTCAAGGGCAGGCCAGGAAGTCTTTCACGGGTATAAAGAGATGGTGCAGGATTTGGCAGGGGCTGAGAATCTCGCTACAGTCACTGTAGTGACTGGAGGGCATTGAGAAATACCCACGTTTTGATGGTCACACACTCTCAGCCTGGCCTACCTCGCTGGGTCGTTGTGAGGACAGTATGCCCACCACCAGCTCGTTGTTTTAGGAGACTGGGAAGGGTGGGATAAATAAACACTGGGAAATGGTATGATTTGACGAGTGTCCAAGAACGGCAAGCTCCTTTCTGCGGCAGCCTGATAAAATTCAGTTCCTGGCTCAAAAGCGACTGCGTTTCCTGTTGGAATGCGTTTCTTGGAAGCAGGGACGATATTTGCTCCCACCACCATGCAGCTGACGACGGAGCACCTGTTCCAACCTGAGGCCTTGCTCTCCACCAATCAGGGGTCAAGTAAATCAGCCAGTCCTTGGGGGTGGGCGGGCTGCTGTCCTCCGTGGTCTCCCGATACAATGGCCAAGGCTACTCTTAAGTAAAGTGAGCGGCTGCGGCTTTCATCCAGGCTGTGACTATAGCAACAATGGAACACCGACAAAAACACACTGGCACATCTTTCCTTTTCTGAAAAAGAAAACCGCACAGAGGCGTGCGCACACCCCCCCAAGCTGCAGCCTCTCCTCACACAAATCCCCACCAGCCCCCAAATATGCTAACCCTACTTTCTGGGGGGCCAGAATCTCAGAACTGCTTACAGTTTCTCTCTACCTTAGAGCAGCTTATTCTCTCGTCGGATGGAGAACGCGCTGCTTAGGCCAGGAGTCCCCAACATGGTGCCCAGGGGGGGCATCACCACCAAGTGTTTTTTAAAGTATGTGGGCCTGGTGGGGTCCTGCCCTGTATGGCTTCCTCTTGCCCGTTTGATATCTGATCGACTGTGCAGGTTAAAATGACATTTCAGCAGCAGCGGCTGCTACGGTGTTGGCTTCATTGGCTCTTCGCATTCCTGCACTTGGTTTTCCTCTGTGTGTTTTGTTTATTTTTATTGCATTTCTATAATACCACCCCTCCCTTTTTGTGCTCAGGGCAGTTCTCAACAATTCATAAACAACGTCAGATGCAATAAAACTATAAATATAAATTAAATTTGAAATCTATACTTCCCATTCCAGATCTTCTGCCTCCCACGTGGCCGTTTGGCGACTGCGCTCGGTCATGCTGTGCCAAAATTCAAAAGCTGTCCACAGGCTCAGAAAGGTTGGGGACCCCTGGCCTCCCACCCAGTAGCGGGATCCAAAAATTTTAGTAACAGGTTCCCATGGTGGTGGGATTCAAACAGTGGCGTAGCGCCAATGGGGCTGGGCGGGGCACGACGGGGGCATGGTTGGGCATTCCGGGGGCGGGGCATTAATAATTTCTCTGTTACTGTAAAAAACTCTTACTGTAAAAAAAGTTCCTAATTTCCAGCTGGTATCTTTCTGTCCATAATTTAAACTCATTATAACAAGTCCTATTGTCCACTGCCAACAGAAACAACGACTTCTCCTCTATTTGACTGCCTGTCAAATCCTTAATACTTTCAAATACTTAATTTTGTTTCTAGAAATCCAAAGAAGGAGACTTTCCTTAAACCAGGAACTTGACCATATTTCTAAAACATGTTTTTAAAACAGCCCAACAGGGCGAATGATCCCGTTTTCTACCTTCGCTCACCAGCCACATAGGAAGCAACAGGACTTTATGATTTTGGGACCTAATGGAATTTCTAACGGACAAGCAGACCCAATTAGTAACCCCCTCTCGGCACACCCAAATAGTTAGTCACCCACTCTCGGGAACTGGTGAGAACCTGCTGGATCCCACCTCTGCTCCCACGCCATCATCATCATCCCTCAAGCGCAGGCAGGGGGATTTCAGTTCAAGGATTAAACAAATGACACAAGGGCTCGTTCCGCACATGCAGAATAATGCACTTTCAAACTGCTTTCAGTGCTCTTTGAAGCTGTGCGGAATAGCAAAAACCACTTGCAAACAGTTGTGAAGGTGGTTTGAAAAGGCATTATTTTGCATGTGCGGAAGGGGCCTAGGTTTCAGTCAACTGCTCCCCTGTTTTCAAAACAAGACCCAGGTTGAGTTTTATCCAAGACTGCTCCACGTTTGATCTGGGAAACTGTGGTGCAGCTAAATCAAGCTAAATCAAGCGAGGGTGCGTTTTCCATATGCCCTGTAGAGGCAGAGTCTTCCACCCGGAGCAAAAAAAGGGACATTTATCAGAATATCCCTCCCCACAAATGTTATCTTCCCGAGCAGAGTCACCGTTTGTCACTATCTTAAGCCGGGTTTGCTATCAGCTCCTCCGGGCCAGGATTAGGAAAATTGGGGCAACAGACAGTTTTATTTGAGCAGCAGATAAAACTTATCTAAGCCTGTTTCTTATTAGCTGGTCCCATCAGAATTTCCAGAATCTCATTTATGGGACACAGATAGAAACATCTATGGGATGGGGTTTTTTTTCATGGCCAGAGTAGTACAAAGCCTGATCCATCCTCTGCTGGCAACCGATTTCCCTAATATTACCACTGGAGAGCATAACATATAATGATACAGGTCTATAAAAACTAGGACAAAGAGGCTTAGAGTCAGCTTCTACTCTAGAGCTGTGGTTACGCTGAACTCCGTGGCTTCGTGTTGATGTGTACAGTACAGTACAGTAAACCTTTATCAGGCATAAATAATTCTGCATACAGAGAGTGTCTTAACCTACTGCATCTGTGTATGGTTTTCCAGTTGCACAGTGGCAGATAGGAAGGCGCTCCAAAGGGTGATCACTACTGCACAGAGGATTATCGGCTGCCCTCTCCCCTCCTTGGACGAACTCTATAATTCCCGAAGCCTAAAGAAAGCCCAAAATATTCTGGGAGTCCCATCTCATCCAGCACACTCTCTTTTTGAACTGTTACCATCCGGCAGACGATATAGGTCTATCAAAACTAGGACAAAGAGGCTTAGAGACAGCTTCTACTCTAGAGCTGTGGCTATGCTAAACTCCATGGCTTCGTGTTGATGTGTTTGGGGCTGTGTAGGGATGGGTGAAGGAAGGGGAAAGGGAGGATGGGGTGTGAGTCTGGAATTGTGTGCATCGAGGAATGCTGCTGTAAATTTCGTTGTGCGTGCACAATGACAATAAAATGCTTATGCTTATGCTTATAAACTCCTTTCTCATTTATGCTTAGACTGTGGTCATTCTTTTCAAAATTTGTGTCTCCTTTCAAACTAGATTGGGGGCTAAAATGGAGGAGAGCAAAAAACTGTGGAATAAATGATGTAGAGAAATAAATGAAGTAAACCAATTTCTCTCTGTATGTCGTGTCTGCTATTTAGTACTAATAAGAGTAGGACTCTGCTTCTCCCCAGAGCTTTCCAAAATGATCGATGCCGTTTCTGCAGGGAGGCAGCCTCAGGCCTGCCGAGATTATCAAAGAAACAGCATTGCGCTTTTTAATAGCTTTGCCTGGGAATTGATGTGATGATTCCTCTGCTTCCTTCCATCACAATGCTGTTGTGAATGTTTGGTTGCTACATTTTTGGCCCAGTTTTAGAGGAAGGGGTGTATACAGACTAAGCACCCAGCACAAATCACGCAAACTGTTTGATTCCCTGTTCCTCCACATGAAGCCTGCTGGGTGGCATTGGGCCAGTTACAGCTCCTTGGGACTATCTCCGCCCCACCTGCTTCACAAGCAGAGGCGGGATTCAGCCAGTTCGCACCACTTCGGCATAACCGGTTGTTAAAATGGTGCTTGTAAACAAACAGTTGTTAAATTATTCAAATCCCACCACTGGAACCAGTTGTTAAATTATTTGAAAACCACCACTGTGCACAAGGTGTCTGTTGTGGGGTGGGGGAGAAGGAGGGAAGGTGATCATAAGCTGCTGTGAGACTCCTTAAAGGTAGAGAAAAGAGGGATATAATAACCAGGTCTTCTTCTGTTGAGTGGGGGAGGTCAACAAGTCCCAATTAGGGTGACCCTATAGGGCAGTGGTGGCGAACCTATGGCACCGGTGCCAGCGGTGGCACTCAGAGCCCTCCCTGTGGGCACGCGCAAACAGAGTCCCCATCTAGGCTGGCCTGGGCTGCTGGGCTCGATTATTAGCATTAAACCTAAGACCTAGTTTTGGGGAAGCAGTGTAGGTAACCCTGCTAAGCGCTGTTAAACCCCACCGATTTTCATGTGAAGAACTAAAGCGCGATCCTTTACCTGGGAGTAAGCTCAGTTGCTGGCAATGGGGGTTGCTTCTGAGTAAACCCTCCTAGGGTTGTGATTCACCCTTTGGAAGAGTTGTACGGTTGCTTCAAAGCAGAGCCACCGACTACCAAGAAGCTTACTCCCGAGTAACGCGCGCCTCGGAGCCAACCTTTTTTTTCTAAACTAAAACCTCAGTATTCAGGTTAAATTGCGGTGTTGGCACTTTGAGATAAATTAAGTGGGTTTTGGGTTGCAATTTGGGCACTCGGTCTCGAAAAGGTTTGCCATCACTGCCCTATTGTAGACCTGGTTCACATTACTAACTTGGTAAACGGTTAGATTACTCAATGTTTGGATTGCAAGCCATTTCTCACATGGAGGCTGACACCCCTACCCAGGCCCCTTATCCGTCCCACAAAGTGGACAGTCAGGAATTCCCACCCCACGCTGCCCTTTTTGCTTCTTGGGAAAGCAATGTCTTGGGAGTCCCCACTTTGAATCCCGAGGCCGACCCCCAGGTAGCCTCCACGTTTTCAGGCACCATCTTTTCCTTTCACGTTTTACATTCTTACCGCAGCTAATGCCGGCCAGATCCTTGTGCATCTAAGCACAAACCAGTGATCTAGACACAAGGGCTCGGGAGAGCTGGAAGCCCTATAGATTTTTCGGCGGCTCGGCATTGCACAAGACTCGTCTAGTGAGCTGGGCTGGAGACGGGGGAATGGGATGTTATTGTTTGTCTTGAAGGGTGCTGGGAAGAGGGCTGACATTGCTGCTCAGGGCGTGTATACTTGTTTCCAGCTTTGCAGACAAGCATTCAGGAGTTTAGTACAAAAACCTGTGTGTGTGTGAGAGAGAGAGAGGGAGGGAAGGAGGGAGGGAGGGAGAGAGGGAGGGAGGAAGGGAGAGAGGGAGGGAGGGAGGGAGGGAGGGAGGGAGGGAGAGGGAAGGAGAGGGAGGGAGAGAGGGAGAGAGAAAGGGAGGGAGAGAGAAAGGGAGGGAGAGAGAGGGAGGGAGAGAGAGGGAGAGAGAGGGAGGGAGGGAGGGAGGGAGGGAGAGGGAGAGAGAGGGAGGGAGGGAGAGGGGGAGGGAGTGAGAGAGGGAGAGGGAGGGAGGGAGAGAGGGGGAGGGAGGGAGGGAGGGAGAGAGGGAGGGAGAGGGGGAGGGAGAGAGAGAGGGAGGGAGAGAGAGAGAAAGAGAGAGAGAGAATCGAGGCAAGCAAGCAACTGGATAGAAAGGAATTAAAGATCATCCTTTCCTCTGGGGAGAATGAGTAAGTAACGTTTTAGCACAAAACCCCTTGCTCCGCTCGACTCTGGTGGGCATGGATGAAAGTTACAATGGTAAAGAAAAGATTCTGGCCCTCAACTCTGCATGAAATTAATATCCTCTCTGCTGAAAACTGGTTCTTCCTAAGTGTTTACTTACTGTGGAGGGAGAGGGCACTCTGTGCGTCCTCAGAGGCCGGTTCACTCTCTGGGGTTTATTGGAACCCTCCTCCACACTGGTTTTCATCCCTCCCTTCAGTGGTACATCATCTGCCAGCTCCAGATTGGGAAATACATGGAGGTTTTGGGGATAGAACCGGAGGAGGGCGGGGTTTGGTGCCGGAAGGAATGTCACTTTCCAAAGCAGCCGTTTTCTCCAGGTTCACTGTCTCTGCCTCCTGGCGATCAGAAGAAGAAGATTTCTATCCCCCCTTTCTCTCCTGCAGGAGACTCAAAGGGGCTGACAATCTCCTTGCCCTTCCCCCCTCACAACAAACACCCTGTGAGGTAGGTGGGGCTGAGAGAGCTCCGAGAATCTGTGACTAGCCCAAGGTCACCCAGCTGGCGTGTGTGGGAGTGCACAGGCTAATCTGAATTCCCCAGATAAGCCTCCACAGCTCAGGCGGCAGAGCGGGGAATCAAACCCAGTTCCTCCACATTAGATACACGAGCTCTTAACCTCCTGCGCCACTGCTGCTCCCAATCAGTTGCAATAGTAGGAGATGCCCAGCTACCCCCTGGAAGTTAACTATAATGAAAGGTGGGGTAGGTTGCTCAAAGGTTAACCATCCAAGCAAGCGCAGTATGGCTATTGGTATTAATGTTTCAATGTCTCTAATATTCAATATACATAAACAATTATAAATAAGTTACCGAAACACCCCCCCCCCCTTAAAACCCCTTTTTTTGGCTAGCTATATATGAAGCGGTTCTCCAGGATAGAGACTTTGGCCAATTACTGTGCTCTGGTCTCAGTATCGTCTATTGAAAGCTCAGTATACTCAGTATAAAAGCGTATTTATCATTGTTTAAGTGTATGTGTATTGAATATTAGAGACATAGAAGAAGAAGAACAAGAACAAGAAGAAGAAGAAGAAGAATAGGAGGAGGAGGAGGAGGAGGAGTTTGGGTTTATATCCCCCCTTTCTCTCCTGCAGGAGACTCAAAGGGGCTGACAATCTCCTTGCCCTTCCCCGCTCACAACAAACACCCTGGGAGGTGGGTGGGGCTGAGAGAGCTCTGAGAAGCTGTGACTAGCCCAGGGTCACCCAGCTGGCGTGTGTGGGAGTGTACAGGCTAATCTGAATTCCCCAGATCAGCCTCCACAGCTCAGGCGGCAGAGCGGGGAATCAAACCCGGTTCCTCCAGATTAGATACACGAGCTCTTAACCTCCTACGCCACTGCTGCTCCTACATTAGTACATTGGTACATTCGTACTACAAGTTGGCAACCCGACATGATTCCCCTTAACACAGCTCCCTTTTTAAAACCCCTCCCACCAATAGTATGTCCCACGATTGCATGTTTGCCCTTTCCCCAGTGGGCAGCTCAGGGGGACACATTCGGGTCTGTGTGCCCCTCTTCCTTTCTGGCGTGGGTCGCAGCTGGTCTCTCTCCTCCGAGCTCCCAACCGCTTGGCCGACACAGAGCTCGCTTATGAAAACCAGATGCTGGGCCGCACGGCCAGGAAAGTGGTTGTTGCGCTTTCCAAATTCCATCCCTAGGAACGCAAGGCGCTGCTCCCATCCCCCCTCCGTCCCCAGTACAGGAAACTGGGATGAGAGGCCTCGGCCTCCCCCCACTCCTGGCTCAGCGAACTGCTTGTGTCGAAGCTCATGAACATTCCTCTTCTTGCCCAGAGTGTGGAAGAACTGGTCGACGCGTTCACCAGGGGGAAACGGCGCATCCGGATCCTGTCCCTGTTCCCCACACCAAAAAGAGAGAAACTGTTGGGGATTTTGCCTGTGCCTTGGGTTCTCCTTGAGGCTGGGGGGCAACTGCTTCTCCCTGGGAAAGCGGCGGGCGAGAAGCTCTGCTTCTGGGCATGGAGGTGGACCACTATCGGTTCTCGTCTGTGGAGCAGCCACGGAACCTGCCAAACCTGTTTAGCCCAGGCGAAAATCAGCCTCACAGCCTTTGGGGTTGCCCAGGTCTCGTTGGGGTTTGACGCTTTCCTGCAATAGGGGACTCCTATAGTATCATACTCGGCTGAAGTCTTCCCTCCACAGGCTACACCCCCCCCCCCAAATCTCCAGGAATCTCCCAACCCGGAGTTGGCAATGGGAGGTTAAGAGTTCGTGGCGTAGGAGGTTAAGAGCTCGTGCATCTAATCTGGAGGAACCGGGTTTGATTCCCAGCTCTGCCGCCTGAGCTGCGGAGGCTTATCTGGGGAATTCAGATTAGCCTGTGCACTCCCACACACGCCAGCTGGGTGACCTTGGGCTAGTCACAGCTTCTCGGAGCTCTCTCAGCCCCACCTACCTCACAGGGTGTTTGTTGTGAGGGGGGAAGGGCAAGGAGATTGTAAGCCCCTTTGAGAAGCCCCTGCAGGAGAGAAAGGGGGGATATAAATCCAAACTCCTCCTCCTCTTCTTCTTCCTCTTCCTCTTCCTCCTCTTCTTCCTCTTCCTCTTCTTTTTCTTCCTCTTCCTCTTCCCCCTCCTCCTCTTCTTCTTCTTTTTCCTCTTCCCCTTCTTCCTCTTTTTCTTTTTCTTCCTCTTCCTCTTCCTCTTCCTCCTCTTCCTTTTCTTCTTCCTCTTCTTCCTCTTTTCTTCCTCCTCCTCTTCTTCCTCTTCTTCCTCTTCTTCCTCTTTTTCTTCCTCTTCCTCCTCCTCCTCTTCTTCCTCTTCTTCCTCTTCTTCCTCTTCCTCCTCCTCCTCCTCCTCCTCCTCCTCCTCTTCTTCTTCTTCTTCTTCTTCTTCTTCTTCTTCTTCTTCTTCTTCTTCTTCTTCTTCTTCTTCTTCTTCTTCTTCTTCTTCTTCTTCTTCTTCTTCTTCTTCTTCTTTGTTCCCTGGTTCCCCACTGACCACCTCTGCCACACCCCGTGTGTCCTTCCTCCTCGATCCTTTTGGGTCTGCCTCCAGTCTCTGCTTGAAGTCCCAAAGTATTCAGCCCTGACGCCGACATGTGATTCACTCCAGTGACAGATAGATGCCCATGATTTCATCTGATCCCAGGCACCCAAATCATGCCAGCTAAGTTCTGGAGCCAGAGTCATCTGTGGTTAACTGCCTCCGTCTATGTTTCTGTGTGAGTGGTTTGGACCTTGCTTCCAGATTGAGGTAGTTTACATCATGCAGAGACACGCCAGGCAGCCTCCTCTGAGAGCCTCTGTTGAATCTGCATATGGGGAAGCGGTAGGTTGATCCAATCACAGCCCAACATAGAAAGCTGGCAGAATTATCTTTCTTTGCCAGAGTCTAACAAGATGGAGTTGAGGCTGAGCTGTAAATCATGCAGAGACAAACAGGCAGCCTCCACACTGAGTTTTCACTGGTTTCGTGATTCCACTGATGCATGAAGTTTGGGAATAACTAGGTACGAAGACTGGAGTTAAGATCGGTAAATTTATTTTATGGAGTGCATGTCTAATTTGTACCATCTGAATAGCTTGCCAGGTCACTGCGAACAGAAACCTGAGCACAGGGGTAGAGGAGAGAAACTCTTTGGAGACTGTCTGTGCTGGGATTGTGGTTCATTTTTTACATTTTCTTTCCGCATGGCATGTGCACGGCGCTTCTACTTAATGCTTTCCAGATGGGAGACAGACTCCCCCCCCCCTCCTTTTTGCTTTACAGCTCGACTCGACTTCTCCTCTGTGAGCAGCTGCCTCACATTCTGAAGATTTGGGCTTGGAAGGAGGGTATGCCCCCTCCCGCCCCCCCATAAACCCAAATTCCTGAACCAGCCGTGGTCCTTGAAGTATAAACACAGGTTGACTTTGTGACTGATTTAGCTTACAACAGCAAGTGGGGGTGGGGTGGGGGGATGGGACGCAAGCCACCAATCCTTGGGTTGTTGGTTTTTTTCATTTCAGCTTGTTTGGGAAATATGTTTCCCTTGGCTTTCCCAAATCCACCAAAGACCCGGGGGTTTCCCGTCTTGAGTGCCAGGGCAAAATTCACCTCCAGCACTTATACATTTGTACATCAACGTTACACCGAGTGAAATACTGAATGCAAAAACTTCTTCTCCATAGCAAGCAGTTGCCATGTCCGGTTTGCAACCAGTAAGAAATTATTATATACTAGCGGGGCCCGGCCACGCGTTGCTGTGGCAATTGTCCTTCTCATCACAGTCCGCAACCCACACAGATGTCCATGCAGGCCCAATGATCCGCAGCATAGCCTTTTGGGGTGGTCAAATGGAATCCCTCTTTCCCTTTTCAATTCACATTGTTATATGGTGGTGTCTTTTTTTTAGTAGAAGGTAACCCTTTCCATTCCACAACGGAACTATCCAGAGTGCGAATCCCGCTGTCCATGAGGCTGGTTGACACGCACAGTCCTGGCTTGTGTAAGGCAGAACTGGGGCAAGGAGGCTATCCCAGTCAGGCAGCAGAGGCAGGGTGGTGATGCACTCAGATCGAGACCAGCTCCCTGGGTTCTTAAAGGGCCATGTGCAAAAGAAGCAGAGCAGGTAGTGTTGGTTCGCCCCCACCCCGCGGATTTTCTTAGAAGAAAAAGGCAAACTCCAGCTTGCTTTTAGTAAAAGAGAGCTGTGGCGAATATGGGTGAGGAAGTGGGTAAGTGGTCGTTGGATGTGAGGGAGGGCAGAGTGAGGTGTGTGAGGATGAGCTGGATGTGTGTTGTGTGGTAGCAGTGGGTGAGGCACCGAGAGTGAAAGTTACCTGCGTGTGTGTGAGGGGGGGGGGGGAACCCCACCTGATGTCTCACACGGCAAAGTGCATATGTGTTTCACTTCCACTCATATTACCTAACAGTATTACCTATTTACTGTTTTAATTGCTCATCTCTGCCCATCTGAGCGAACATCCTAAGCCCTCAGGCCACAGACAGACAGGCTGCACGAACATTCTAAGGGCGACAGTTAAACACAGCCAGCTTCATGGCCTGGTGCGCCAGGAAAAGGACGTTTTACCTGGCTCAGGTATGGACTTTCAGCAATTTGAAGGTTCGATTACCTGCCCACAACGGGGAAGGTCATCATGTGAAAATTTGGGGGTGATCTGTCCAGCTGTTTTGGCGTTAGGGCATGACTAACAAAGTCACTGTTAGCTTTTTATATATATAGATGTCAATAGCTGTTATGTCTCAAGTGGCAATTTTCAGGGTGGTGCTAAAAGATGTCAAATCGTCAGTTTTGGAGTCTGTTTCTATATCATGGCGGGGGGGACCATTCAGGATGTTTCCCCCTCAAGTGCCAAATGATTTGAGGTTACTGCCCACATGTGAGTCTGTATTTACATGTGTGAGGGATGAGGGTATTTTTTCACACTAGAATGCGGCTGGGCTCACTGATTTGAGTCACCTACAGTTATTACTGATGTGTCTGCTCCCATCATCCTTTGGTAGCGCCAAGTGATCTCGGCCATGTTAACTCAACACAGCTAGGTAGCTTCATCCCACGACTAAATTCTTCTCCTCTCCTGTGAATCCCAGAAGTGTGGGGTAGCTGCCTGTGTCAACTTCACGGAACCCAAAATGCACTTTGTACATACACACACACACCCTTCCTGCACATTTTGCTCCCTCTCGCTGTGGATTCAATCCAGCATACCTCCCTGCAGTTTTAAACTGCAGGTTTTTATGCTGGACATAAAGTGATGCAATATTGAAACAACCACCAGAGGGCAGAACAGAAAAAAATCCGAAGGAAAAGGAACATACAGGCAGGGGAAATGGGATGGCAGAAACGCCCGTTGTTGGATTTCATCTATCCCACAGCTGGCTGTTTAGATGAGGTCTACATTTAGATTAGATCTACAGGAGCAGGTCTACATTAGGATTAGGTCTACATTTAGATTAGGTCTACAGGAGCAGCAGTAGCGTAGGAGGTTAAGAGCTCGTGTATCTAATCTGGAGGAACCGGGTTTGATTCCCCTCTCTGCCGCCTGAGCTGTGGAGGCTGATCTGGGGAATTCAGATTAGCCTGTGCACTCCTGCACACGCCAGCTGGGTGACCTTGGGCTAGTCACAGCTTCTCGGAGCTCTCTCAGTCCTACCTACCTCACAGGGTGTTTGTTGTGAGGGGGGAAGGGCAAGGAGATTGTCAGCCCCTTTGAGTCTCCTGCAGGAGAGAAAGGGGGGATATAAATCCAAACTCTTCTTCTTCTTTTATTGGGCTCATCTTGGTATGCAAAGGGCAGTGGCAGGAAGGAGAGCCAGGATGTAGGGCATGCGTGCTTTAATTTCTAAAATAAGAATTGTTGACCCTCAAACCTCCTTGGAAGCCATTCTAGGAGAAGGGGCAAGCACTAGTTATCCAGTGGTGCAGCTAATGAACTCTGAACATGCTCTGAGGTAATGTTGATGATGCCTTCATATGTTCCAGAATTGGAATTAGAAAGTCTGGAGTCCAACAAAGCCTAGAGGCCAAGGACTTCCCTTGATAAATACATGAGCAGAGCCCTGCTGGATTAGACCAGTGAGGGTCCATCAAGTCCAGCATCCTCATAGGCGTAATGCCCATTGGGCAAGGTGGACAGCTGCCCAGGGCATCACCTTGTGGGGGCCATCAAAATGTAGAGTTCGTTTTTGGGTATTTTTAGTGGTTTTCCATTTTTGGCCTGCAGGGGGCGCAGTTTTTAGGCTAGCTGCACCAAAGTTTCAGCGTATCACCAGGAGACTGTCCTTATGCTACCCCCCCAAGTTTGGTGAGGTTTGGTTCAGGGAGTCCAAAGTTATGAGTCCCAAAGGGGGTGCCCCATCCCCCATTCTTTCCAATGGGAGCTAATAGGAGAGGGGGGCTACAGTTTTGAGGGTCCATAACTTTGACCCCCCTGAACCAAACTGCACCAAACCTGGGGGGTATCATTAGGGCAGTCTCCTGATGAGACCCTGAAAGTTTTGAGACTGTGCCTTTAGAAATGTGCCCCCCCCACCGCCTGCAACCCCCATTGACAGCGATGCAGAAAACTCAATGCAGAACAAAAATTCTTGGGCAAATTTCTGGGATGTTCCTGCAGGGGGTGCATTTTTGGACGTATCAGCACCAAATTTTCAGGGTATCATCAGGAGACTGTCATGATGGCACCATCCAAGTTTGGTGCAGTTTGGTTCAGGGGGTCCAAAGTTATTGGACCCTCAAAAGGGTAGCCCCCATCTCCTTAGCAAAGAATGGGAGATGGGGCACCCCCTTTGAGGGTCCATAACTTTGGACCCCCTTAACCAGTGGTGGAGAACCTTTGGCACTCCAGATGTTATGGACTACAATTCCCATCAGCCCTTTCCAATGGGAGCTAATAGGAGATGGTGCTGATATGTCTAAAAATGCACCCCCTGCAGGCACCAATGTCCTGGTGCAAAAATTTTTTGGTTGTGGTGGAGTGGCCGCCCATTTTGGGGAGCATCCAACTCAGGTTTTGCCCAGGGCCTCGTTACACCCCTGAGCATCCTGCCTCACACAGCGCCCAACCAGTTCCTCTGGAGGTCCAACCACAGGGCACAGAGACTGAGGTCTTCCCCTGATGTTGCCTTGGAGATCTGGCACTGGGGCCGGAGGGTTGACCGCCTCTGCGTGTGGAGAAACGTTGGTTGGTCGGAAGGGGTCTTCCTCTGTTGCACAGTGGGGGAAACGGGTGGGACTCAACCTCTGAGGGACTCGTCTTCTTCATCCCCTGTTTAGAGAGATGGGTGCTTTCCAGTATTATCACCGTGGCAACAGCACCAGCCAGCTCCGACACCAGAAGCACAAGCAAAGGAGGGAGAGGGACGTTTTGAGTCGCCAAAGAGGCAGCTAACTAAGAGATGACTCATGGAGATTGTGGAGGAGATGTCAGAGGAAAGGAAAGGATGGGGGTTGGGGGGGGGGAGACAGTGAGGAGGAGGAGGAGGAGAAGGGGAAATATTTTTGAGACCTAGAGCCAGCTGAACATCCTTCTAAGCCTTGGCTGAGAGAGAGGAAGTCCTCTGCATCACAATCTGTGGGTTGTCTTAGGAAAGGCACGCCATCCCCGTTGCTTTGGTGCCCCTGCTCCTGCCTTTAATATCCGGATAATGAAGCCTGCCTACTTGAGGGGGTTGGGACGAATGAGGCAGCGTGAGGCTGGAATGCTACGGAATTGCCGGATATTCCTGGTTCCAACCGGCACTCTGAAGATCTGCAAGCTCTGATGGTGCCACCTGGGCTGGGATGAGGCGGGGGGGGGGGGGACACACACACAAACTGGGGGGGGGGGGGAAAAACACACGGCCCCACTGTTTGAATCCCACCACCATTGGAACCTGTTATTAAAATTTTTGGATCCCACCACTGAAGGCGGGGTATAAAACCAGTGTGGCATAGTGGGGCGGTATAGAAACCCAATAAATAAATAAATAAATAAATAAATAAATAAATAAATAATCAATCTATCTGGAAAACCGGGTTTGATTCCCCAGTCTGCCACTTGGGCTGTGGAGGTTTATCTGGTGAACCAGATTAGTTTTGTGCACTCCAACACATGCCAGCTGGGTGACCTTGGGCTAGTCACAGCTCTTTGGAGCTCTCTCAGCCCCACCTACCTCACAGGGAGTTTGTTGTGGGGAGGGGGAGAGAAGAAACAGGAGATTGTAAGCCCCTTTGAGTCTCCTTAAAGGAGAGGAAGGGGGGGATATAAATCAAAACTCCTCCTCCTCCTCCTCCTCCTCCTCCTCCTCTTCTTCTTCTTCTTCTTCTTCTTCTTCTTCTTCTTCTTCTTCTTCCTCCTCCTCCTCCTCCTCCTCCTCCTCCACCACCACCACCACCACCACCGTGTTTCCCCGAAAATAAGACAGTGTCTTATATTAATTTTTGCTCCCAAAGATGCGCTATGTCTTGTTTTCAGGGGATGTCTTCTTTTTCTGTGTTCTGTTCGTCGGGCAGGCTTCCAAACAAAAACTTTGCTACGTCTGACTTTCGGGGGATGCCTTATATTTCGCACTTCAGCAAAACCTCTACTACATCTTATGTTCAGGGGATGTCTTATATTCGGGGAAACAGGGTACGACTACTACTACGCACCCTCTCCTTCCTCTCTTCCCCATTCCTGTTGCTTCAGCTCACCATGGGCGGATTCGGCACAGCCTCTTCTCCAGCCCGGCCTGGAAATCCCTGGTGTTGAGTTTCCAAGCCTCCGACTGTTTAAAGAGTCTGCTGTGTCTTCCCCACCCCCACCCCTTTCTTCTATTGTCTGGAGCTGCTCTGATCTGTTCCAGACACTGGACTGAGGTTTTTCTGGGGTTAATTTTAGCCCCCTCGGCATCCTTATCGCAGCTGGGATGAGGAAACTGGAGTCAGGGGCCGAGCTCCTCTGAAATGCGTGCCTGCACGCCCGCGCACCCAAACACTCGCATGACATCAGGTCAAAGGAGCTGGGATTCCATCTGGATTTGATCAGGTGCCACATCACAGTGCGACGGCTCCTCAGACGGTGGAGCGCGGCAAAGAGAGACATTCTCAGCCAACGCTCTGTTTCTAAAGGGGAATAATGTTGGTCTAGGAATAAGGGACTGTTCCCTCTACCCCACCCCTTTCTCAAGAAACACAAAGGCTTTGGAAACCATCTCTGTGCTGCGATAGCCACCTCTCCAGCCTGTATGCTGTTTTTTCTTTGGGGTCTGCAACCCGCGGCTCTCCAGACGTTCATGAACTACAATTCCCATCAGCCCCTGCCAGCATGGTGAATTCCGCAGGGCCTGTAAGACTGAGTTGTTCCACCGGGCTTTTGGAGTGTCCAGCCGCTGATTGCGGTGCCCCTTCTACACCTCCGGTCTCGGAGTCCCCTTGCCATCTAGGGGACCCACTTTTTTGTTCTGATTCCCCCTCCTTGGGAGGGTTTAATTTGGGTTTGCTGACGCCATTTTTATTGAATCTACCACTGTGTTTTAAATCTAAACTATTTTAACTTAATGGGGTTTTGTTGTATATATTATATGTAGAATCTGTGTTGTGAACCGCCCAGAGCCCTCCGGGGGTTGGGCGGTATAAAAATCCCATAAATAAATGAATGAACAAATGAACGAACGAACAAACGAACGAACGAACGAACGAACATCTGGAGAGCCGCAGGTTGCAGACCCCGATGAAGGGCATTTAGGGTCTGAAGCTGACAGTGACTTCAGAATCACTCAAGAAGAAGAGGAGGAGGAGGAGGAGTTTGGATTTATACCCCACCTTCTTTTCCACAGCAGACACCTTGGGGCCAAGAGAGTTCTGAGAGAGAGCCCAGGACTGACTTAAGGTCACCCAGCAGGCTTCATGTGGAGAATCGAGGAAACAAACCTGGTTCTCCAGATTAGAGTCCACTGCTTTTAACTGGTAGACCACGCTGCTCCAGAAGGGCTTCTGGGGTAGAGTTGCCAATTCCCAGGGTGGGCCTGGTGATCTCCTGGAATTGCAGCTTATCTCTAGAGTACAGAAGAAGAAGAAGAAGAGTTTGGATTTATATCCAGAGTTGGCAATGGGAGGTTAAGAGTTCGTGGCGTAGGAAGTTAAGAGCTCGTGTATCTAATCTGGAGGAACCGGGTTTGATTCCCAGCTCTGCCACCTGAGCTGTGGAGGCTTATCTGGGGAATTCAGATTAGCCTGTGCACTCCCACACACGCAGCTGGGTGACCTTGGACTAGTCACAGCTTCTCGGAGCTCTCTCAGCCCCACCCACCTCACAGGGTGTTTGTTGTGAGGGGGGAAGGGCAAGGAGATTGCAAGCCCCTTTGAGTCTCCTGCAGGAGAGCAAGGGGGATATAAATCCAAACTCTTCTTCTCTTCTTCGCCACCACTGCCATAGGGTCCACTTTCCAAAGCCGCCAATTTTCCCCATTGATCTGCTGTGTATAATCTGACGATCAGCTGCAATTCTGTGGGATCTACAGGCCCCATCTGGAGGCTGGCAGCCATATTAGGATGACATTGGTCATGGTGTTCAGTAAAATAGGAGCAGCTACTTCCGGGCCCTGTTTGCACTCACGGGCGACTGGTGGAAAGAATAGCAGATTTCAGTACATCTTTGGCAAAAAAATTGGGCTTCTCAGAAGAGGACTCTCTTTGCCTGGTGTTTGTGGGTGAGGTGGAGGGTCAGTAGTGAGTCTAATGTCAGTAGTGAGTCTAACCTGGCAATATCTTCTCTCCTGTTGCAAGTCAGAATGGCAACAAAGGATCCAACCTTTCAGTGGTGGCGAACCTTTGGCACTCCAGATGTTATGGACTACAATTGATCAGGAATTGTAGTCCATAACATCTGGAGTGCCAAAGGTTCGCCATCACAGGGTTCTGTTTGCCTCTTTTCTTCCAGATGTGTCCGCTTGGAGGTCTCATTTTCTTGCCAAGGGCGCCCCAGTGTGGATAGGAGAGGCATTGCGCGTGGAATCTGAATCCAGATCAGCATCGTCCCTACACCAGCGGGGGCGAACTGGCTTGTTACAAGGGCCAGATGCGACGCAAGGGTGGCTTGGCCGGGCTAGGCCCTGGTTGTGGCAGCTGGTGAGCCCACAGTGTATTTCACATCCCCCGGTCCTGATGAAGTGGAGATGCCGGGGACTGAACCCAGGACTCCCTGCATGCACAGGGGAGGCTCTATGCTTTACAACCCAGCAATGTGTCCCAGCCTATCTCAACACAACAGCCCTGTGAGGTAGGCTGTTAAAACATTTTTCTTTTCAGACAGGAGCCTGAACCAAATGCATCCAGGAGGAGAATGCTTTTGCTGCAGTTTTACTTCTGTCGGTTATATTTACAATACTGAGCACAGGCAGTGTAGTGTGGTGGTTAGAGCACTGGACTGAGCCAGGTTCAGAGAACCTTTAACCATGAAGCCGGCTGGGTGGCCTGGTGCACCTCAAAAAGTTGTTGTGAAATTGCAATGGAGGAAAGGAGAATCGTGTCTGCAGCCCTGGGCTCCCTAGAGAAAGAATCAATCAATCAATCAATCAATCAATCAATCCATCCATCAATCCATCAATCCATCAATCAATCAATCTCTCTCATCCATCCATCCATCCATCCATCCATCCATCCATCCATCCATCCATCCATCCATCCATCCATCCATCCACCCACCCACCCACCTACCTACCTACCTATCATCTATCTATCATCTATCTATCATCTATCATATCTCTCTCTCTCTCTCTCTCTCTCTCTCTCTCTCAATCAATCAATCAATCAATCAATCAATCAATCAATCAATCAATCAATCTATCTATCTATCTATCTATCTATCTATCTATCTATCTATCTATCTATCTATCTATCTATCTATCTATCTATCTATCTATCTATCTATCTATCTATCTATCTATCTATCTATCTATCTATCTATCTATCATATTTGTAGAACGCCTCACCCCCGAAGGGCTCGAGGATAAACGTGCAGTAGGTCCATAGCAGTTTCCCTTGTCCTGGGTGCTTTATCCATCTTGTTGAAGGCTTACAACAACCCTGTAAAGTAGGCAACTATTACTGTCAACCCCCCTCCAGTGTGGTTGGTTGGCACTGAGCGAGTGCTGTGTCAAAAATCACTTGGCAGAGATGGGATTTGAACCTGTGATTTCCTGACTTAGTCAGAGGCTCAGTCTCTTCAGCCACTGTTTGTCCCATCCTGTCGATTGTTTTGACTCACTTTGTATAATCCGCGTGGAGCCCAAGTGAGCAAGGCAGGCTGTAAACAACGTAAATAAAATGCCTGACAACTGCTCTCTTTTTGCATTCTCTGTTGGTTTGGTTGATTGTGTGTTTCCAGATCTGTTGCACTGGGCACTTTGAATACTTTGAATGGTGAGGCAGAAATATTTAAATAAAAGATGTATATTTACACAAAGCATGCATGCAGTGGTGGGATCCAAAAAATTTTAGTAACAGGTTCCCATGGTGGTTGGATTTCAAACTTTGGCGTAGCGCCCATGGGAGCTGGTGAGGGGCTTGACGAGTGTGCCGAGGCATTCGAGGCAGAGGCATTCCTGGAAGAGCGGGGGGGCTGTGGCTTAAAGGGCAGCAACGCTTCTGCCAGTCCTTAGGCGAGGAAACGAATGCACGCAGGCGCAGGCTGCCATGCACGCCGGTGCACCTCCTGCTAGACTGCTTCAAGTTCCGCGCTACTGCTGAGAGGAGGGGCATGACTAAGGCAAAAATCACGTGGCAAAATCCCCAATTAGTAACCCCCTCTCGGCACACACAAATAATTAGTAACCTACTCTCGGGAACCTGTGAGAACCTGCTGGATCCCACCTCTGCATACATGTGTCCCTTTCCCCCAAAAGGAAACTTTAACAAACTGAAGGGCATGGAAACTTTCATTCTCTTCTTTATGAGTGAGCAAAGATTGGTTTGAAATTTGCTGAGGGCTAAGGTGGAATCGTAGAAAATTGTCTAGATCGGGACAGGGAAATGTTACAATTATCAGAGCCACCTGAATGCTTTTCAAGGGATTTAAACAGAACTGGAAACAGCTCTGGAAGTATAATTGATCCGTCACTTGCTGCCAAGTTGCAACCAACTCACAGCAGCTCTGTAGGGTTTTCAAGGCCAGAGATGTTCAGAGGTGGCTAGCTCAGGAGTCTGCAACCTGTGGCTCTCCAGATGTTCACGGACTACAATTCCCATCAGCCCCTGCCAGCATGGCCAATTGGCCATGCTGGCAGGGGCTGATGGAAAATATGAATCCGTGAACATCCTGAAGAAACTCCTGGTCTAATTGATTAGCACCATTGTGAATAAGCGGAGTCAGAAATGAGTTATCCCATTTCTGATCTTGTTGATAATAAAAGGTGAAATTATGTTTTGTTTTCTTTATAAGTTAGATAGGAACAAAGATTGTATTATTAGGTAGAATGTAGGAATTACCATGTTGCATTCTGTATTTTATTGTGTCTACATGGAACCTCCCTTTGCTCAAAGGCAGGAATCCACCCCTGCTCCACCTGGGCATGTCCTTTCCTTTACCCAAGGAAAAACCATGAGATGGGCGTTTGACAAAGGGACCCTGGAAGAAAGCCTCCATCTGCCCAATCCCACCAGCAGGCAGATAAAGGGTGCCAAACGTCGTCGTTAGGTTTTAGGATTTCCTGACCCCAAGCTTTTCTGAGGACTCTTTTGGTGTTTTTTTCCTGCCTGTGCTTACGTCATCACCTCGCCCTGCTTCGGCCGCGAAATTCAAGAAGAGACTGCCTATGTATTTGTGTATGTATGATTGTAGGTTGTCCTGTACCTTCCCGGATTCCCGGGCGGGAGACTGTGTATAAAAGTTGTTGTGAAGCTGCTGAGGCTGACACTTGGGAGGTTGCCGTGAGATGGAGAGTGCTGACCACGTGGAGTCAGCATCTCCAATAAACTCATTTTTATTTTCAATAATTCTCGCTGTGTGTTGGGTCCTGTTTCTGTTCCTCTGCGCTGCTGAGAGCTGGCAGATCTGGGAGAATAAAAGTTACCCAGGCAGCGCGGTAACAATTGCCTGCCTCTGCATTACAACCCAGGTCTTTCGGGCGGAGGGGTGTGTGTGTGTCTCCCATCCAAAGACTGATTAGGGCAGACCCTGCTTAGTTTTCAAGATCTACTGAGATCGGGTTAGCCTGGACCATCCAGGTTGGGAGGGAGGGGGGCAATGTCACTAAACTGGTTCAGATTTTGGCGGGGGCCCATTCATGTCGTCACTTACCCGGTTCAGTCATCATTCATGGGAGGCAGCAAATATCAAGCGAAGATCATGTGCATGTAAGTCAGCGTCAGGTAAGGAAGCGCCTGAACGTGGCTGCCAACCTCCAGGCAGTGCTTCGAGACCTCCCATAATAACCACCGATCACCATGACAAAGAACAGGTCCCCGGGGGGGGGGGGGGGGGGGGGGGGGAATGGCGGCTTGAGAGGGCAGGAGTCCCATCTCTGCGGAGCATCCTCCCTGAACTCCGTCATTCCTGGCCTCTGTCCCCTCCTCTCTCTGTCCCCTCCTTTCCCAAGCTGGAGTTGGCAACAGGAGCAGCAGTGGCGAAGGAGGTTAAGAGCTCGTGTATCTAATCTGGAGGAACCGGGTTTGATTCCCAGCTCTGCCGCCTGAGCTGTGGAGGCTTATCTGGGGAATTCAGGTTAGCCTGTGCACTCCCACACACGCCAGCTGGGTGACCTTGGGCTAGTCACAGCTTCTCGGAGCTCTCTCAGCCCCACCCCCCCTCACAGGGTGTTTGTTGTGAGGGGGGAAGGGCAAGGAGATTGTCAGCCCCTTTGAGTCTCCTGCAGGAGAGAAAGGGGGGATATAAATCCAAACTCTTCTCTTCTTCTTCAAACTCCTCTGCAGCTAGCTCCTGTTACAAAAACACAAGTGCCAAAGGGATTCAGGGACATTTGGGAAAGGACCCCAGAATCCCAAAGCCCAACCAATAATGGCTGAAAGTCTTTGGTCTCTCTTCCCCCCTAGTGCCTGCTAGGAAGCCAGGTCGGAAGGGGTGTGTGTGGGTGTTTGTGTAATGGGAGGTGTCTTCTTTCTCCCTCCCCCGCCAGCGGCTGCCCGTGTGCCCCAGGTGGCTGGCAGCTGCTCATTCCAACCAGAGACAAGAAGAGACCACAGTCGCTTCGAGACAGACGCCAGCAACAGGTAGGTGCTGTTTCTCTGCCTTCTCAGCCCATCAAACTGTGGGCCAGTCTCGCTGCGGCGGATGGGGGGAAATGGTCCACTCTGGCCAGGATGGGCCAAGAGGGTTGTGGGTCGCGGCTGTGAATTTCACTTCTTCCGACACATGCATGAGGATTGCCCTCCCAGATCGTACCAAGAACCTGTTTCCTGCAGCAGCCGGCCGGACTGGGACGTTTTCAAAGAGGGCATGTTTCAGAGCACAGCTGTATTGGTAGAAAAGCTAGATCCAAATCCAGCAGCACGGAGACCAACAAAATTTGGGAGGTAGAAGCTTTCTTCATCTTTATCTTTATTCACCTTTAATAGGCATAGATAGATCGAGATTTACACAGACACATTCTGCAGTCTCAAGTATAGTTCGAAGTATAGAAGAATAGTCCGCGTAACCTTGGACGGTTGACTTCGAGGGATTCAGATCCCTTCAGATTTTTTTTCTAAAAGAAATAGCCAGAGCAAATGACAGTAAATACCCCTACGCATCAATGTAAAAACACAATCTAATATAAAACTGTTTAGCAAGTTAAAAGCAAAATAATACAGCAATAGGTATCCTACCATGCCGAATATTAGACCGATTGGAGAAGATACCTATCTTTTATAAGAAGTTCTCACGTTTGTTTTATGTGTGTCATATTTGATATTTAAAATTTGATTCTGTGCCAAATAATAATAGAACAATTTGGTTTAATTAATGCGGTCTGATCGATGTTTCCCGAAAATAAGACAGTGTCTTATATTAATTTTTGCTCCCCAAGATGCGCTATGTCTTATTTTCAGGGGATGTCTTATTTTTCCGTTCCACAGCTGCATGCTCTGGTGTTCTGTTCGACGGGCCTGCTTCCAAACAAAAACTTTGCTACGTCTTACTTTTGGGGGGATGCCTTATATTTCGCACTTCAGCAAAACCTCTACTACGTCTTATTTTCAGGGGATGTCTTATATTCGGGGAAACGGTATAATAGATTTTTAAAAATACAGTTAAAAGTAATAAAATGGGAATAAATTAGCACTTTAAAATGGTTGTCAGGTATAGAGCTACCATACGTGTTGTATGGTAGAAGCTTTCAAGAGTCAAAGCTAGGTCAAACCAGATAGATTATGAAGATCTTCCCTAGTTGTTACCTCAAGCATGTGGTGTTGTGAGGTAGATTGCTTTGAACATGGAGGTTCTTCTTCATGGCTAACTGCTGACATTAGACCTCCACCGTTTTTAAAAATCCAGAGAAAGCTGCACCTGGAGAAATTTCCTTTTGTGTATGTGTGAAAGAAACAGGGGAATAGGTTGACAACGGCTCGAATTTGGCAGATATTCATTGTGTTTATTTTCTTCTTAGCCATCATTTGCTGCTTTTAAATTTTGAAACACTGCAAAGGTGTTTGAAACACTGCAAAGTCTGAGAAGCTTATTACTAAGAGCAGTGATGGCGAACCTTTTTCGAGACCGAGTGCCCAAACTGCAACCCAAAACCCACTTATTTATCGCAAAGTGCCAACATGACAATTTAACCTGAATACTGAGGTTTTAAGTTTAAAGAAAAGCAGTTTAGCTCTGGTAGCGTTACTCAGGAGGTAACTTGGTGGTGATAAGCAAGCTTTGCTTTGAAACAAGCAGTGCAACTCTTCCAACAGGTGAATCCACGCGACCCTGGGAGGGGTTTACTTGCTCAGAAGCAAGCCCCATTGCCAGCAACTGAGGCTTACTCCCCAGGT
This sequence comes from Sphaerodactylus townsendi, assembly GCF_021028975.2. NCBI lineage: Eukaryota > Metazoa > Chordata > Lepidosauria > Squamata > Sphaerodactylidae > Sphaerodactylus > Sphaerodactylus townsendi. The sequence continues at coordinate 130,609,266 of NC_059430.1, read as the reverse complement.
AAAGGATGGCACTTTGGTTCGCCGCGCGAAAATCAGTAGGGTTTTAACGGCGCTGAACAGGGTTACCTACACTGCTTCCCCAAAACTAGGTACTTAAGTTTAATGGTAATAATCCCGGAAGCCCAGCGGTCAGAGGCTGGCCTAGATGTGTGGGGGGGGGGGGGACTCTGTTTTGCGATGCCACACAGGGCTCTGAGTGCCACCTCTGGCACCCGTGCCATAGGTTCGCCACCACTGTACTAGAGTCACTCTTTGGTCCATTTTACAGACAGGAAACAGAGTGAATACCTTGGCTGAGGTTTAAGGCCACTGGGGATACCTTGTCTAAAAACCTCTTGATCCTGAATATTGATTGAATTTGCATCTCGGACCCAGAGATAATTCAGTATGGAGTCAGTCTGGCCGGGCACAATGTGCTCATCTTCCCACCCAGCTGTATTTCCCTCTGGGTGACGGATGACAGTTCCCTTTAGCCACAGCCTACCTTACAGGGCTGGGGTGGTGAAAAACCTGAGGGAGGGACACCAGCCCATAAACTAAGAACAACTTGGAGAAAGGGTATGCTGGAAAGTCTTAATTGGGAAGCTGATCTTGCGTGCATTTGCTGATTTGTTAAGTTTGCCTCTTGGGAGTGAGATATTATGGGGTGGCCGGCCCCTGCAAAAAACAACCACAGCAGCTCATCATCTCCTTTGCTATTTACTAGGTTAGAGCTGAGATCAGGGACCCTTTTCCCCCTTAGCCGCAGCTGGCGCGCTTTAAAAGGCTGTAGCCAGGCACAGGTACAGGAAGGTGGTACTTTGGAGACTTGGTTCCCCTATTGGGAAAAGAAGTTGAGAAGGAAAAATTGTCGGTTGTCTGACTCTGGGAGCTGCCTCTTGCCTGTGTGGACTGATGCGACGCCGCAAAAGGAGAGCAGGAGGAAGGGCTGGAAAGACCGTTTAAATCCCAACTGTTGGCCAACTGCATCTTCTCTTAGAGCAGGGGTGGGCAATTATTTTTTTCCATGGGGCCGCATAAGAAACAGAAAATATTAAGTGGAGGCCAAAAGGCTGGACTCATTCTGCATAATAGGCTGAACGATAAGTGACAGACAGGTGCACAGATCAACTTGGAATCAGTGGCAACAGTTCTGGCATACAACACTCATTGGGCACCAAGAATCACAGGCTTAACCTCCTTACCTGCCTAGGTGTCCACTGTGGCACCAAACAAGTGGGGAGACTTAAGTCCCTTGACCTACTTTTTTTCATTGACTGGTGCTTGAAAGCCCTGCAGAAGCGGACACCTTGGCTGCCGGCTTCTCGCGAACTCAAAAACTTCACTCAACAAGGCGGTAGTGGCGGCTTTGCAAAGCCCGCCCAGAAGCCAAGGCAACCAGACTTCTTGGGCTATCTGAAGAGGAGGGGAACGCCCCAGAAGCCACTGCGCGAGGGGAGTGGCCTTTCTCCGAGGCCCTTTTCGGTGCAGTGGCAAGGTGAGGGGGGAAGGGGGAGGGTTAGCGGAAGAATGAGCAGCGCGGTTCTAAACAGGTCCTCTTAGGCCAGGGCCAGGTCTGTCATACGGGCCAGTCAGGGTCGTCTGGCGGGCCACATGTGGCCCGCGGGCCGTATAATGCCCAGGTCTGTCTTAGATGAACTGACCTTGCAGGGTTGTTGTTGTTGAGGAGGAGAAGAAGGAGGAAGAGAGTAGTAGTTTGGATTTATATCCCCCCTTTTTCTCTTGTAAGGAGACTCAAAGGGACTTACAATCTCCTTTCCCTTCGGTAACAGCACCCACAAACAGACAGTGGCTCCAAAAAGGGACGGAAGCCTGTTACTGAGGGTGGATAGTTGGGTAGAGGACTTTGTTGGCCTATGGCAGTGATGGCGAACCTTTTCGAGACCGAGTGCCCAAACTGCAACCCAAAACCCACTTATTTATCACAAAGTGCCAACACGGCAATTTAACCTGAATACTGAGGTTTTAGTATAGAAAAAACGGTTGGCTCCGAGGCACACGTCACTCAAGAGTAAGCTTGGTGGTAGTCGGTGGCTTTGCTTTGAAGCAACCGTGCATCTCTTCCAACGGGTGAATCACGACCCTAGGAGGGTTTACTCAGAAGCAAGCCCCATTGCCAGCAGCCGAGCTTACTCCCAGGTAAAGGATCACGCTTTAGTTCTTCGCATGAAAATCAGTGGGGTTTAACAGCGCTCAACAGGGTTTACCCACACTGCTTCCCCAAAGGTTTGATGCTAATAATCTCCCTGAAATAATGACACTATTATCACATGACGAACTCTGTGCACGCGTGCCCACAGAGAGGGCTCTGAGTGCCACCTCTGGCACCCGTGCCATAGGTTCGCCACCACTGGCCTATGGCACTCCCCCTCAACTCATGCACACACACAAACCGGCTTTTTGAAACACAGAAACTGGATTTTTATTTAACAGACTTCTCTTCTCCGGATGATGGTTCAGAGAGGTACATAAGCGTTACTTCAGGCAGTATGTCTTAATGGTTACAGAGCAAGCAGTTTGTTTGGCTGTTTCAGTTACAAGCCCTCTTGTTTCCCACCAACCAGACCTCTCGCCTCTTGTGGAAACAAGGCTGTCTCCCCTCAGTCTGAGATATTTGAGAATACAGCCTCCCTTGGCCTTATCCCCCTTTGGCTCTGGCTCTCTTAGCCCTTCCAGGGGTCTGCAACCTGCAGCTCTCCAGGTGTTCATGAACTACAAATCCCATCAGCCCCTGCCAGCATGGGGCTGGTGGGAATTGTAGTCCATGAACATCTATCTCCTTTGACTGACTAAGAAGAAGAAGCAGAAGAAGAAGGAGAAGAAGAAGAAGGAGAAGAAGAAGAAGGAGAAGAAGAAGAAGAGTTTGGATTTATATCCCCCCTTTCTCTCCTGCAGGAGACTCAAAGGGGCTTACAGTTTCCTTGCCCTTCCCCACTCACAACAAACACCCTGTGAGGTGGGTGGGGCTGAGAGAGCTCGGAAGAACTGTGACTAGCCCAAGGTCACTCAGCTGGTGTGTGTTGGAGTGCACAAGCTAATCTAGAAGAAGAAGGAGGAGGAGGAGAAGAAGAAGATGAGGAGTTTGGATTTATATCCCCCCTTTCTCTCCTGCAGGAGACTCAAAGGGGCTTACAGTTTCCTTGCCCTTCCCCACTCACAACAAACACCCTGTGAGGTGGGTGGGGCTGAGAGAGCTCCGAGAAGCTGTGACTAGCCCAAGGTCACCCAGCTGGTGTGTGTGGGAGTGCACAGGCTAATCTGAATTCCCCAGATAAGCCTCCACAGCTCAGGCGGCAGAGCTGGGAATCGAACCCGGTTCCTCCAGATTAGATACACGAGCTCTTAACCTCCTACGCCATTGAGGAAATCACAGGGTTCTCTTTGAGTCACACTGACTCTCAGTCTGCTTTCCGGATTCTCAGTGTGTGTCTCTCTTCACACAGTCGCAATTCCCCAACTCCTTTCTGACAGGCTCCTTCCTGCTTTTATAGCAGACAGCGCACCCTATATGTGGCTGCCAGCTATAGCATTGCAGCCCAGTCAATCCGGTTGCACTCTGGCTGTTACTGTGGTCGTCAGGACTACAATTCCCAGCAATCACCAGTTCCCTCCTTTTTGCGTTAAGAGCGGGAAACCGAGCTGGGGAGCTACGGCAAAACGAAACTATGTAGCTCCGTCAGAGCCAATGAGAGACCAGGAACTGGGGGGAGGGAAAAGCTGATTGGTTGCTGTCTGTTTTTGTACATAGGACAAATACTGGAACTGAGGACAAGAATCCTCAGTTCCAGCACCCTGTTGCTAGGGTGACCCAAGTCAATAAAGTTCTTCTTTTAACATTGACTTTGGCCCTTTCCCCACTTACCTTAAGCTACTCTCCTCAAATGGCGCGGGGTCCAGCTGCACTCCCCACTTACCTTAAGCTACTCTCCTCAAGTAGCGCGGGGTCCAGCTGCACTCCCCAACGCTGCCTCTCTCATGCCCCCTCAGCGCGCGTAATTCCTGGCGCCTTTTGAAATGGCGCCTTTTGATGGGGAAGCTCGGGAAGCTGGGGCCCGCACCAGGAATTGCGCGCACTGGGAATTGCGTGCAGCAACCCTCGGACAAAGGTAAGTGGAGAAAGGGCCTTTGTCTGAGTGGTGTTCAGCCTTACATTGTGCTGGAACTCCTTTCTATCGTTCTATCATGTACCCAGACCTACTAGTAAGCATGGTTGGGTCAGGAGAACATGCTCGCTATCCTGGACTCTACCCAGCAGGGCAAGGGACCCTGATGAAACGATCAATACCCGAACAAGCGGGTGGGAGTCCCCCCTGCCGTTCGTCCTGGACAGGAGTAGCACCCTCTGTGAGGACACCAAAAGGGAGCGAGCTCGTCTGGTGTAGTTCCTGACTGAATCCCAAGTGCTCGGGAGAGGACCGACCCGTGAGGCGGACAAGCAGAGGCGCGCATACGAAACGCTGCAGCTCCAAGCGGGTCACTTGCGAAAGGGACCAACTAAAATCCAACGTCTCAGCCCTTCAGCAGCAAGTGGCTTACCTAATAGCTGAACGAGAAAAGGAGAAAGCGGCTCTCGAGGTCCCTACCGCTGAGGAGGAAGCTGTAGAAGACAGTATGGAGGGTGAGCTGAGAACTGAACTACGTTCCCTGCAGAGACAACTGGCTGATCTTACACAAGATCGTAGCCCCTACTACCAAGGGGGCAGGCGGGACGTCGTGGAAGGGGGTGCCCCAAATCACCTAAAAAGGTGTAACCCCCAGAGGGGACCCCGGAAGAGTTTTAAAGTGAACTTTGCTGGGGATCCCGACGAGCTCACCTTTTTCCTGATACAGTACATGGAAATCCACGGTGACAGCTTCAACTCCGATCGATAGAGGGTATTCGAGATCAGGACCCGACTTTGGGGGGGGGGAGGCTGCTAACTGGCTGGTGGGACTAGTAGAGAAAGGCGCCCCTGAAATCTACCACCTTGAACGATTCTTACTTACTCTAAGGAAGAGGTTTGAGGACCCCCTAGCGGACGAGAAAGCTCGGGGAGAATTACAATGCTTGCAGCAGCGAAGTCGTTCGGTCAGTGATTTTGCCGCTGAATTTCACAAACTGGCCAGCCGTCTACAAGGGTGGTCTGAGATGGTCTTAAAGATGCCCTCCACCCCAAAGTGCTGCAGTGGGCCCTGGTCAATGGCGACCCTGAGACATTGATGGAGTGGATCAAACGCGCGGGAGATGCTGAGGTGCGGATTCAACAGATCAAGCGGTCGGAACAATGCTGGAACTGGGCCCAGTTGCTCCTGCCACAAGGGAAAGCTGCCGATAACGAGAAAGGACGACCGGGACCCTCCGAATCCACCCATGCTCATCACTGCCGCTTGGGGCTGTTCCTTCATTGTGGGGAAAGTTGCCACCTCATCGCTTCCTGCCCTGGACGTCGCACCCCAGCCACGGCCTCCGGAACCAAAGGCTCGCGGCGCACAGAAACACCCTCGGTACCCCAACAACCCATTCTGCTACAGCCAGGGCTGCTATCAACCCAGCCGGCCAGGCCGACGAATCGAGTGAATCCAAGGCATTGGATGCCCAAGAATTTGTTGTGACGCCAGGAAACGACAGCGACTTGACCTAAATAGCGCCAACGACCAGGTCGCCCAAGCAGGCACCAGGGGGCGGGTGAGTGTCCTCTCCACCAAGCCCATAGCTATAGCTGTTACCCTCTCCCTCCCAGGGTCCCAAATGCAGACCCGCACTGAGGCACTCATTGATTCGGGCTGCTCCAGGTGCCTGATCCACCCAGATTTGGCAGGGGCATTGGGGCTTAAACTCATTAAGCTAAAATGGCCGCTCCAATTTGAGCAAATGGATGGCACATTATTGGGAGAGGCCCTCTGCACCCACAAGTCAGAGCCGGTGGTGGTATCGTTTGCGGGGCACAGGAAACAACGGCAGTTCGTAGTGGCCAAGTTAGGCAGCTACCCCTTTGTGCTAGGGATGCCCTGGTTCACGCACCACGACCCGGACATCAAGTGCATGCTTTTATATCAGACAGCGCACCCTATCTGTGGCTGCCAGCTATAGCATTGCAGCCCAGCCAATCAGGTTGCTCTCTGCCTGTTACTGTGGTGCTCTTGCTCTGGCTAACTGCACCCCCCGCAAATTAACCCCATAAGAGCCTGATCCGTCACACCTTCCCCCCACAACAAACACCCTGTGAAGTAGGTGGGACTGAGAGAGCTCCGAAAGAACTGTGACAAGCCCAAGGTCACCCAGCTGGCGTGTGTTGGAGTGCACAGGCTAATCTAGTTCCCCAGATAAGCCTCCACAGCTCAAGTGGCAGAGCGGGGAATCAAACCCGGTTCTCCAGATTAGAGTGCACCTGCTCTTAACTACTACAACACTGAGGCATAATGCAGGACAGGAGAACTATGTATGCCACCCTGATATGTAGCTAGTGCATTCTGTGTTTGTTCGGAGGTCCTCTGCTATAGTTTTGGGGGTCCCACAGTGGGTCACTGGCTTTGAAAACTGGTTCAGGGGCCAAGTGAGGGTTGAAGCCAGTCTGAGGGAAACTTGCTCTTCAGTTGTGCCCAAGTATGTCTCAGTGTCCCCATCCCTGGACTGGATTCTCTCAGCTTCTCCACCGGCAAGTGAGTAGAGACCATTCTCAGGATTGTGGGACCAATGTGGACAACAGTCACGTGATCGGGGCTGCCATGTGGAGGAGAAGTGGGAAAGATCCAGTGCAGAAGGAGGGAGGATACACACCTTTGACATTAGAAACCTCTAGTGGCGTATGAGATAAAGAGCTCGTGTATCTAATCTGGAAGAACCGGGTTTGATTCCCAGCTCTGCCGCCTGAGCTGTGGAGGCTTATCTGGGGAATTCAGGTTAGCCTGTGCACTCCCACACATGCCAGCTGGGTGACCTTGGGCTAGTCACAGCTTCTCTGAGCTCTCTCAGCCCCACCCACCTCACAGGGTGTTTGTTGCGAGGGGGGAAGGGCAAGGAGATTGTCAGCCCCTTTGAGTCTCCTGCAGGAGAGAAAAGGGGGATAGAAATCCAAACTCTCCTTCTTCTTCAGCAAATGGCAAAAATAATCAGAGTAGCAGATAATCTACTAGAACCAGGGAGCATACATTGAAAATGCTGGGGGGAAGAATTAGGACTAATAAAAGGAAACACTTCTTCACGCAACGTGTGATTGGTGTTTGGAATATGCTGCCACAGGAGGTGGTGATGGCCACTAACCTGGATAGCTTTAAAAGGGGCTTGGACAGATTTATGGAGAAGTCGATTTATGGCTACCAATCTTGATCCTCTTTGATCTCAATTGCAAATGCCTTAGCAGACCAGGTGCTCGGGAGCAACAGCCGCAGAAGGCCATTGCTTTCACATCCTGCATGTGAGCTCCCAAAGGCACCTGGTGGGCCACTGCGAGTAGCAGAGAGCTGGACTAGATGGACTCTGCTCTGATCCAGCTGGCTTCTTCTTATGTTCTTATGTTCAGGTTAGTCGGCCTTTACCCACATGAAACACACAAAAACCTGACTTATCCTGAATCAGACCCTTGGTCCATCAAGGCGAATATTGTTTGCTCAGTCTAGCAGTGGCTCTCCAGGGCCCCTCAGGAATTGTCCACTCAGATTGGCAGCAACTCTCAAGACCCTCAAGTATTGTCCACTCTGACTGGCAGCTGCTCTTTAAGGTCTCAGGAATTGTCTACTCAGCTCTTCAGGGTCTCGGGTATTATCTACTCACTGGTGGCAGTTCTTCAGGGTCTCATGAAGAAGCAGGGACGTAGGTATAGATTTTTTATGGGGGAGTCCGGGGGTGGGGCCACACCCTCACCAGCCCCTAGGGCATGGCCACGCCTCCCCAAGCCCCGCCCCTGGCCTAGCGCTTATAAAAGCAGCTCTCCGAGGTCGTGGATGGCAGACTCCCCTGCCCTTCCCTCCCCTGCCCCTCCCCTCTGGGCAGAGGTATAGAGGGAGAATGGAGCCTGGTGCAAAATCTGAGTTTTGCGCCCCCGCCCCCCCTGGCAGCCGCTGTGATGCTGGAATCCACCCCCAAACAGCATCACTTTCAATGGTATTTAAACTAGAGAGCCCAAATTCTCCTTTTAAATCCACCTTAAAGGGAGAATCTGGGGTCCCCAGTTAAACAACATTGAAAGTGATGCTGTTTTGGGGTGGAAGCCCTGAAACAGCATCACTTTCAATGTGGCGTAGTGGTTAAGAGCAGGTGCATTCTAATCTGGAGGAACCGGGTTTGATTCCCAGCTCTGCCACTTGAGGTGTGGAGGCTTATTTGGGGAATTCAGATTAGCCTGTGCACTCCCACACACGCCAGCTGGGTGACCTTGGGCTAGTCACAGCTTTTCGGAGCTCTCTCAGTCCCACCCACCTCACAGGGTGTTTGTTGTGAGGGGGGAAGGGCAAGGAGATTGTAAGCTCCTTTGAGTCTCCTACAGGAGAGAAAGGGGGGATATAAATCCAAACTCTTCTTCTTCTTCTAAACTGAGGACCTCAGATTCTCCCTTTAAATCCATGCCGAAGGGGGTGGATTTAAAAGGAGAAATTGGGGAAATTTGGGGGGTGCCTGCTGTCAGGGGTGCAATTGTTAAGCTAGAAGCACCAAACTTTCAGGGTATCTTTAGGAGTCTCTCCTAATGATACCACCCAGGTTTGGTGAAGTTTGGTTCAGGGGGTCCAAAGTTATGGACTCTCGAAGGTGTAGCCCCCATCTCCTATTAGCTCCCATTGGAAACAGTAGGACAGGGGGGCACCCCCTTTGGGAGTCCATAACTTTGGACTCCCTAAACCAAACCTCACCAAACCTGGGTGATATCATCAGGACAGTCTCCCAAAAAATCTCTGGAATTTTGGTGCTGCTAGCCTAAAAACTGCGCCCTCTGTAGGCCAAAAAACGAAAAAACACTGAAAATATGAAAAATCCCACAAACGAACCTGCATTTTTTGCGCCCCCCACAAGGCGGCGCCCAGGGCCACTGCCCACTTTGCCCAATGGGAGGAACGCCTCTGGGTTTATATTCTTTGTTACTCTCTGCACATGCTCTCTCTAGTAGCTTGTTAGCCATGTAATAGTCAAGCAACAAGCTAGCTGATGAGGCCAGCTAGTTAGAAAGATATTTCTTGTTTTGTATCCAAGTTACCCTTCCTATTTTATAGCTAGTAAACTTTATTTCGGTAAGCAACTACCTCTGTCTCATTATTATGCAAACTCTGCTTTATAAGTATTACATCGCTTAGCTTCCAAGATCTGAGGCTACTCTGGGCCTCACTGGCACCTTAATGGCCGCTGAATAGCAAATAACAATTAACGGAATTATCAGGTACGGATTCTGGTTTGTTAACTGGAGACTTCTTCTTCTTTGTATCCAAGAAGAAGGCAGGATCATCTTAGAGAAAGGGTTTTATCCAATGCAGCTGGAAAAATGTTGCTACATAACTGAGCATTGATTCCAGACCTTTGGCCATTTTGGTTGCCCTCCTCTAGGCCCGTTCCAGCTTGTCAATATCCTTCTGGAACGGGTCTTAAGTAAATGGGGTTTTTTTGTGAACAGAGCAGCTAGTCCTGAGCGTCTGTTTCATTTCATTTCATTTTTTGCAGAGGAGCTTGATCCACGGGTTAGCGGTTTTCACTGAACTAATGTCCATCTCTTTCTACCTGGGCCTGTTGTCCGCAGGTTGCACCTTTAGCCTATTAAAGAATAATGTCTAACAACATGGCCAAAATCGCAGAGGCTCGCAAGACGGTGGAGCAGCTTAAGCTGGAGGTGAACATCGACCGCATGAAGGTGAGATTTTTAGTCAGCTCTGTTCCCCCCACCCCAGGACACATGTGCTGGTTTCAGTGGTGTAGCAGGAGCAGCAGTGGCGTAGGAGGTTAAGAGCCTGTGCATCTAATCTGGAGGAACCAGGTTTGATTCCCCGCTCTGCCGCCTGAGCTGTGGAGGCTTATCTGGGGAATTCAGATTAGCCTGTGCACTCCCACACATGCCAGCTGGGTGACCTTGGGCTAGTCACAGCTTCTCGGAGCTCTCTCAGCCCCACCTACCTCACAGGGTGTTTGTTGTGAGGGGGGAAGGGCAAGGAGATTGTAAGCCCCTTTGAGTCTCCTGCAGGAGAGAAAGGGGGATATAAATCCAAACTCCTCCTCCTCCTCCTCCTCCTCCTCCTCCTCCTCCTCCTCTTCTTCTTCTTCTTCTTCTTCTTCTTCTTCTTCTTCTTCTTCTTCTTCTTCTTCTTCTTCTTCTTCTTCTTCTTCTTCTTCTTCATTCATTGTCATCAAGCAGTCTGCATGATGCTTCCAAGGGCAGCTCGGCATGTGAGCAGAGGTGAGATCCAGCAGGTTCTCACAGGTTCCCGAGAGTAGGTTACTCATTATTTGTGTGTGCCGAGAGGGGGTTACTAGTTGGTGATTTTGCTACGTGATTTTTGCCTTAGTTACGCCCCTCCTCTCAGCAGTAGCGCGCAGAACTTGAAGCAGTCTAGCAGGAGCTGCACCGGCGTGCGTGGCAGCCTGCTCCTGCGTACACTCGTTTCCTGCCCAAGGACCAGTGTAGCGGCTGTGTCCTTGCCACAGCCCCGCCAAGGAATGCCCAGCCCCCGGAATGCCCGCCCACGCCCCCGTCGTGGCCCGCCCTGTGGTGCTACGCCACAGTTTGAATCCCACCACCATGGGAACCTGTTGCTAAAATTTTTGAATCCCACTCTACATGTGAGGTACATGTACTTGAGGTTGTCGAGGGAGCAGACGTTGTGGGCGGTGTTGCAGTGCCTGCCACCCCAGCTGCGCGAACGCCTGAACATCCTGGCCGGCCTTTCCCACTAAAGTCCGGGCTCAGCATGTGTGCTTTGCAATAGTCAAACCCGAAGTTTCTAAAAGCTTTCCTTTCTTTTCTTCTCTGATTTTGGAATCCTTTCTCCTCCATCTCTGATAGATATCCAAAGCAGCAGCTGACCTACTGGCTTACTGCGAAGCCCATGCCAAGGAAGATCCTCTGGTGACCCCCGTGCCCGCTTCAGAGAATCCTTTCCGTGAGAAACGACTCTTCTGCATAGTGCTGTGAGCCTGAGAAGCAGGTGGGGGTACAGTTTTGCTCCTCCTAGGCCAGTGATGGCGAACCTTTGGCACTCCAGATGGTTCGCCACCACGGTCCTAGGCCAAGAGGGAGGACAGGGGCTTTCATTTTGATCTTCATTTGATAGGTTTTCAAATTGATCAGCTGGAGAAGAAGTTTGGGGATTTAACCTTATTATGCAGGAGGAATAACCTGTTGTCTCCTATGTTATAAATACTAGCAGGAGAGCAAATTAGACCAGGAAAATGGTATGAGGGAAATCAGAGGTGAGATCCAGCAGGTTCTCACAGGTTCCCGAGAGTAGGTTACTAATTATTTGTGTGTGCCGAGAGGGGGCTACTACTTGGTGATTTCGCCACGTGATTTTTGCCTTAGTTGCGCCCCTCCTCTCAGCAGTAGCGCGCAGAACTGGAAGCAGTCTAGCAGGAGGTGCACCGGCGTGTGTGGCAGCCTGCGCCTGCGTGCATTCAAGCTTCCCCGCCCCAGGATTCAGCGGTTGCATCCCGTTGGCCACAACCCTGCCCCGGAATGCCCCGCCCTGGAATGCCCGGCCACGCCCACGTCATGCCCCGCCCAGCCCCATTGTCGTCACACGCCACAGTTTGAATCCCACCACCATGGGAACCTGTTACTAAAATTTTTGGATCCCACCACTGAGGGAAATGTGAAAAGTTTCCCCGACAGTTCCTTTGCCATTCTTTTACTGTAAAAAGCAAACAAACGTGCAACCTGGTAACAAATCTGCCCCGGACATCTGGCTTTTAATTGTAGTGCTACAGATATATTCTCCGCTGAAAATGGTTGCATAATTTTAACCCTCTCATGACCTCTGCCTCTTTTGCAGCCCTGCATGCTTGCCTTTCCCCTAATCAGGTTCCTGGCTGGAGGGATGAGTGGCGGAGAGGGAGGGAACCTCCCAAATTTCACTGTGTTGACTGCAATAATAAACATGTAGTGCTGTTCTTTCTGAAGTCTTGCTCCTGTTTTCTTGGATCTCCCAAGAGTTTCCCGTGCTGCAGTCTATGGGAGGCATTTGACAAGAGGGACTTTCACTCTTAAAAGCCTGGGCCCTTTCCCCCCAATCTTGTTGGTCTCTAAGGTGCTACTGGATGATTCTAGCTTTTCTACAAGAGGCCGTTATTCTTCAACGGTCATTCGGGGACATGCAAGAAGGTATTCTATACCCTGTTCAGGATAAAGACAGATGCGGGATCCAGCAGGTTCCCACCAGTTCTCGAGAGCGGGTCACTAATTATTTGTGTGTGCCGAGAGGGGGTTACTAATTGGGTCTGCTTTTCCGTTAGAAATTCCACTAGGTCCAAAAATCATAAAGTCCTGTTGTTTCCTATGTGGCTGGTTAGCGAAGGTAGAAAACGGGATAATTCTCCCTGTTGGGCTGTTTTAAAACGTGTTTTAGAAATATGGTAAAGTTCCTTGTTTAAGGAAAGTCTCCTCCTTTTGATTTCTAGAAACAAAATTAAGTATTTGAAAGTATTAAGTATATGACAGGCTGTCAATTAGAGGAGAAGTAGTTGTTTCTGTTGGCAGCAGATGATAGGACTTGCTATAATGAGTTTAAATTATGGACAGAAAGATACCAGCTGGAAATTAGGAACTTTTTATTTACAGTAAGAGTTTTTTACAGTAACAGAGAAATTATTAATGCCCCGCCCCGGAATGCCCGGCCACGGCCCCGTCGTGCCCCACCCAGCCCCATTGGCACTATGCCACTGATTGAATCCCACCACCATGGGATCCTGTTACTAAAATTTTTGGATCCCACCACTGGATAAATATGATAGGACATTTGTGCAGTCATCCGCCATTTTTTGAACTGTCTTTGTTCTCGAATGCACCGTTTGGGTCCTGGTGCCTACCTAGTTCTATCCCCAAGACCCTAGAACCCAAACAGAGCATTCTAGAACAAAGATGGTCCAGGAAATGATGGATGGATTCACAAATATTCTGTCATCTTTATCCTGAACAGGGTATAGTTTGGGTTTCTCTGGGATGACAGATGGCCTCGTTGCTACAAGCATAACACCAGCTAAGATTGGCCCCATCTTCCCTGTTACGGGAAGGATTGCAATGAATTTCCAAAGCTTAAGCACTTACAGTCACAGTTTTTGAACTGGGAAAAGAATGTGTTATCCTTCAGGGGCCCGGCCTGCTCAGCTATCCTCCCATCACGGTTTCATGACTGATTTCTTCCCACCCCCCAAATCCTGCTCCTCAAATAAGATATTCACAAGAAGCAATTATGAATGAGGGGTTCGTAAAAGCCTGGCCTACCAGGCGTGACAGAAGCTGAAGCCTCCCTTGACTGGCGTTGGTGTTTATAGCTTCCGCATTAGCCAGTTGCTTTCCAGTATTTTCCTTTGTCCCCTCCCATCTTTTTCCAAGACCTGATTTGTGGGCTTTTCTACATTTCCTTTTAGTTTATTGTACAACCCATGTATCAATTATGCTCTATGCAGATGACACTGTCCTTCTCTTTCGATCCAGAGTTGGCCTCAGACGCTTAATGAAGCACTGTGTGGATTACTGTGAAGCCAACAGACTGACAGTTAATTATGAAAAAACCAAGGTTTTGGTCTTCTCTAGGCGCTTTAAGAAGCTCACATAGGCAATGAAAAGCACCCAAATTGAACAGGTTAAGTGCTTAAAATACCTTGGCCTCTCATTCTCCTTTAACCTTTCATGGGCAACCCAGAGGAAGGCCACTCTCCTAGCTACATCTAACAGTATGTCAGCATTACTACGTTTCTTCTACAGCTGTGGCCATTCCTTTATCCCTCCTGCCCTCAAATTTTTCAATGCCAAAGTCGCCTCAAGATTGCTTTACGGAGTCCCAATTTGGATTCAAGCTATTAACCACTCCTTGAATTTTCTTCAATCCAATTTTTTTCATAAGATACCTGGACCCCCAAATTGCATGCCCTATGCAGCCCTTTGTCTGGAGTTCGGTCAAAACTGCTTGGAATCAGCCGCTTGGCTGAGGGCTTTTAGATTCTGGCTGCGAATCCATTTTCTCTCAGACTGTAATTCCCTGGTCCATCGTCTGCTCTCTGACACCCATTCCAACCCCTGGTTTTCCATAATTGAAGAAAAAATGGCCTCTATTGGACTGTCAGTGGATTCACTTTGCCCTTTGTCCTATTCAGAAGCTTATAGGAAATTAACAAGTCAACTATTGGATAGAGAGTTCTCTACCCTAATCACCGCAGCCAAGAAAACATGCTCCCCCCTGTATTTTTCTCTCCCATTTGAACGGGGCCACTTAGCACACTACCTGTATTGCTTAATAAACCCTGCTCAAAGGAGAGCCATAATGCTCGCCAGGTTTAATGTTATGCCTTCTGCCTTGTTACATGGCAGATTTAATAAGCAAGAAAAGGCTAAAAGATTGTGCCCATATAACGATGGCTCAGTTGAATCTCTGGCCCACCAATTACTACACTGTCTCAGATTCAAGGAAATCAGATCCAAGTATGTGAATCTTACTCCTTTACATTTACTCCATCTCCTCGATTTAATTAGATTACACTACTTGTTGGACAATCCTGATCCTTCTCTCTGTATGATAGTGGCAGACTTTCTCCTGGAAATTACTAAACGCCAGTAGATTTCCTTCGACCTAACATTTATTTCCTGTATATATTTTTAATCAGTTTTTTTATTATTATTGTACTGTTGTCTATGCCAATAAAGGCTTGCTGAGTTTATTGTACAGTACAAAGTCGTCGGGAAAACAACAATGAAGTTGATGCTCAATGCTGTCCAGTGCCTATATAAAACATTACCGAGGTTTCTCAGGGGTAATTTGGCTCCTTTCTTTCTTCTTCCCCCTGAATTTATTGTGGTTGACTCCCTGATTGTCCTCAGCAGGGGGCCCCAACCTTGTTCAACCTCCGAGTGCTTTTTAAACATGGCCGATGAGTAATGGTTCACTACAAAATGGCTGCTCAGAAAGGCAGAGTCAATCGCAAGATGCTGGGAGGTTTCAAATTTTCACACAACGTCATATTCACGTGCGGCCAGGTTTTCATACTGTTTCCACACCTCCTGTTGTGTACATGTCACAACTGTGCCAGTTATTGTGTACATGCTACACCTGTGACAGTTGGAATCACCACCTGTGACAGTTGGAACCACAGTTCTGTTCCACAACAGCGCCATCTGCTGGACATCAAAGCAACACCCTCTGATACAAGGGAACCAACCTTGAAAACCACTGCCTTGTGGAGTGAAAGGGATGTGGCGGGCTATCTGCACATGGCTCACCCACCCTAACGGAGGAAGGGGAAGGTGAGGGAAGGTCCAGGGGTTTGCTGGACCAAACACTCTGAAATTTGAACGCAACGTAGCTCATGCCTCCCAGCGTGTTTTACGCTAGATAATTCGCCTGCAAGGGAAGGGAGTGAAAGGGACAGGATCAGCCCACCTGGACATGGCCCACCCATTCTAGCAGAGGAAGGGGAACATTAGGGAGGGACCTGCAGGGTTGCCATGCAAGGAAACGGGAGAGAGGGAGGGGAGGGAGGGGCCCCTTGCCTCTCCCCTCCCTTGCAATCATTGTGCAATGACACATGTTCAAACCATTTGCTTCCCCTTTTCTTCCTTTTCCACTTCACCAGACTCAGCCACAGCAACGCGTGGCCGGGCATGCTAGTAATAAATAAATAATAATAACAACTTAAATTCCTTCCACTGTTTTCAAATCTGGAAAGACATTTATTAGGGGAAGGCAGAGGGAGATTCAGGATGCTATGGCTTTTGTGTTTTTTTTTTTTAAAGAACAAGGACAGTTGAATGCCTTAATCTTTGCTGACCCCTTCCCAGCCCCAAGAAGGTGCAAATCCAGATCTTAATTCCTTTGTCTCCTACAACCAAAGAAGAGTTATGAAAAACCTATAACATTAAAAACAAACAAAAGAAAGAACCCAAAGGTTACAATGCTATGAAATTGCAGTGCTCTGTATTAAACTGTAGTGGCTGGATTTTTCTCTATAGCATTTTTGTATTTTTATAATATTCCACTTAATATAGAGCACTGCAACCTTGGGGTTATTTTTAATTTGTTTTTAATTCCTTTGTCTGCCTCAAAGGCCAATTAACTCCCCGCTCCTTCAGTTAAGACCCCTGATCATGCCTCAGAATTGAATTAACGTCTATTAATGGGCCATTTGTTTTGATCTTCTGGCCTGTAACTGCCTTGCTGGCTCTGTCTAGGACCTCGGCTTTTCATCTAATATTTGTGATCTTCAGCAAAAGATATTCTATCAACCAATGGCTTTTTGCTCTGGAACAAGGTAGGTGCATATGATGTCACTTCCTGTTTCACCCCTTTGTATGCCATGCTGATGAGATGGTAGTTCTCAGAGGCGTAGCTAGGGAGAATGGAGCCTGGTGCAAAATCTGAGTTTTGCACCCCTCCCCCCAGAGACGTAGCTAAGCCATCCTGCGCCCAGCGCGCACTCTTTGTTTTCCACCCCAATCCTCCATGGTGCCCTGCCCCCGACACCCCAGTGGAGTTACGTAGCCCCGCCCCCACACATTGCATAACCCCGCCCCCTGCGTATCCCTGCTGCCGGCTCCTGCTCTTCTAAGCCAGACCCTGTGAGCACCTTTGGAATTCTGACACAGCATGGTGGGCATAGCCACAAAATGGCTGCCATAGGAGGCGGATCCAGCCACAGAGCCACAGGGCCTGGGGAGGGCAGAAGCCTGCCTGCACAGACCCCGGGAGGGTGGAACAGAGGCATAGCTAGGGAAAATGGAGCCCGGGGCATAATCTGAATTTTCCTCCCCCCCAGCTCCATTTTCCCTAGATACAGTGGAGGGGGGGGGAGAGAAATTGAGCTATCTGCTGATCTCATGGAGGAGCGCCAGGTCTACCGCTGGGCAGGCAGGCAGGGGCTCAGGTCTACTGATGGGCAGGCCAGAAGGGGTTGAGTCGGCATGCTGGCACAGGTTCTGGCTCTGGAGGTCAGCACCCTCACTCGACCTGTGGTGCCCACCTTAAAGGGAGAATCTGGGGTCCCCAGTTTAAACACCCACCCCCCCCCCCCCCCACCCCCCCCCCCCCCCACCCCCCCCCCCCCCCACCCCCCCCCCCCCCCACCCCCCCCCCCCCCCACCCCCCCCCCCCCCCACCCCCCCCCCCCCCCACCCCCCCCCCCCCCCACCCCCCCCCCCCCCCACCCCCCCCCCCCCCCACCCCCCCCCCCCCCCACCCCCCCCCCCCCCCACCCCCCCCCCCCCCCACCCCCCCCCCCCCCCACCCCCCCCCCCCCCCACCCCCCCCCCCCCCCACCCCCCCCCCCCCCCACCCCCCCCCCCCCCCACCCCCCCCCCCCCCCACCCCCCCCCCCCCCCACCCCCCCCCCCCCCCACCCCCCCCCCCCCCCACCCCCCCCCCCCCCCACCCCCCCCCCCCCCCACCCCCCCCCCCCCCCACCCCCCCCCCCCCCCACCCCCCCCCCCCCCCACCCCCCCCCCCCCCCACCCCCCCCCCCCCCCACCCCCCCCCCCCCCCACCCCCCCCCCCCCCCACCCCCCCCCCCCCCCACCCCCCCCCCCCCCCACCCCCCCCCCCCCCCACCCCCCCCCCCCCCCACCCCCCCCCCCCCCCACCCCCCCCCCCCCCCACCCCCCCCCCCCCCCACCCCCCCCCCCCCCCACCCCCCCCCCCCCCCACCCCCCCCCCCCCCCACCCCCCCCCCCCCCCACCCCCCCCCCCCCCCACCCCCCCCCCCCCCCACCCCCCCCCCCCCCCACCCCCCCCCCCCCCCACCCCCCCCCCCCCCCACCCCCCCCCCCCCCCACCCCCCCCCCCCCCCACCCCCCCCCCCCCCCACCCCCCCCCCCCCCCACCCCCCCCCCCCCCCACCCCCCCCCCCCCCCACCCCCCCCCCCCCCCACCCCCCCCCCCCCCCACCCCCCCCCCCCCCCACCCCCCCCCCCCCCCACCCCCCCCCCCCCCCACCCCCCCCCCCCCCCACCCCCCCCCCCCCCCACCCCCCCCCCCCCCCACCCCCCCCCCCCCCCACCCCCCCCCCCCCCCACCCCCCCCCCCCCCCACCCCCCCCCCCCCCCACCCCCCCCCCCCCCCACCCCCCCCCCCCCCCACCCCCCCCCCCCCCCACCCCCCCCCCCCCCCACCCCCCCCCCCCCCCACCCCCCCCCCCCCCCACCCCCCCCCCCCCCCACCCCCCCCCCCCCCCACCCCCCCCCCCCCCCACCCCCCCCCCCCCCCACCCCCCCCCCCCCCCACCCCCCCCCCCCCCCACCCCCCCCCCCCCCCACCCCCCCCCCCCCCCACCCCCCCCCCCCCCCACCCCCCCCCCCCCCCACCCCCCCCCCCCCCCACCCCCCCCCCCCCCCACCCCCCCCCCCCCCCACCCCCCCCCCCCCCCACCCCCCCCCCCCCCCACCCCCCCCCCCCCCCACCCCCCCCCCCCCCCACCCCCCCCCCCCCCCACCCCCCCCCCCCCCCACCCCCCCCCCCCCCCACCCCCCCCCCCCCCCACCCCCCCCCCCCCCCACCCCCCCCCCCCCCCACCCCCCCCCCCCCCCACCCCCCCCCCCCCCCACCCCCCCCCCCCCCCACCCCCCCCCCCCCCCACCCCCCCCCCCCCCCACCCCCCCCCCCCCCCACCCCCCCCCCCCCCCACCCCCCCCCCCCCCCACCCCCCCCCCCCCCCACCCCCCCCCCCCCCCACCCCCCCCCCCCCCCACCCCCCCCCCCCCCCACCCCCCCCCCCCCCCACCCCCCCCCCCCCCCACCCCCCCCCCCCCCCACCCCCCCCCCCCCCCACCCCCCCCCCCCCCCACCCCCCCCCCCCCCCACCCCCCCCCCCCCCCACCCCCCCCCCCCCCCACCCCCCCCCCCCCCCACCCCCCCCCCCCCCCACCCCCCCCCCCCCCCACCCCCCCCCCCCCCCACCCCCCCCCCCCCCCACCCCCCCCCCCCCCCACCCCCCCCCCCCCCCACCCCCCCCCCCCCCCACCCCCCCCCCCCCCCACCCCCCCCCCCCCCCACCCCCCCCCCCCCCCACCCCCCCCCCCCCCCACCCCCCCCCCCCCCCACCCCCCCCCCCCCCCACCCCCCCCCCCCCCCACCCCCCCCCCCCCCCACCCCCCCCCCCCCCCACCCCCCCCCCCCCCCACCCCCCCCCCCCCCCACCCCCCCCCCCCCCCACCCCCCCCCCCCCCCACCCCCCCCCCCCCCCACCCCCCCCCCCCCCCACCCCCCCCCCCCCCCACCCCCCCCCCCCCCCACCCCCCCCCCCCCCCACCCCCCCCCCCCCCCACCCCCCCCCCCCCCCACCCCCCCCCCCCCCCACCCCCCCCCCCCCCCACCCCCCCCCCCCCCCACCCCCCCCCCCCCCCACCCCCCCCCCCCCCCACCCCCCCCCCCCCCCACCCCCCCCCCCCCCCACCCCCCCCCCCCCCCACCCCCCCCCCCCCCCACCCCCCCCCCCCCCCACCCCCCCCCCCCCCCACCCCCCCCCCCCCCCACCCCCCCCCCCCCCCACCCCCCCCCCCCCCCACCCCCCCCCCCCCCCACCCCCCCCCCCCCCCACCCCCCCCCCCCCCCACCCCCCCCCCCCCCCACCCCCCCCCCCCCCCACCCCCCCCCCCCCCCACCCCCCCCCCCCCCCACCCCCCCCCCCCCCCACCCCCCCCCCCCCCCACCCCCCCCCCCCCCCCCCCCCCCCCCCCCCAACCCACCCCCCCACCCCCGCCCCCCCCCCCCCACCCCCCCCCCCCCCCACCCCCCCCCCCCCCCACCCCCCCCCCCCCCCAACCCTCACCCCCCCGCCCACACCCCCCCCCCCCCACCCCCCCCCCCCCCCCCCCCCCCCCCCCCCCACCCCCCCCCCCTCCCCCCCCCCCCCCCCCCCCCCCCCCAACTCCTCCCCCCTCCCCCCCCCCCCCCCCCCCCCCCCCCCCCCCCCCCCCCCCCCCCCCCCCCCCCCCCCCCCCCCCCCCCCCCCCCCCCCCCCCCCCCCCCCCCCCCTCCCCCCCCCCCCCCCTCCCCCCCTCCCCCCCCCCCACATAAGAACAAGCCAGCTGGATCAGACCAGAGTCCATCTAGTCCAGCTCTCTGCTACTCACAGTGGCCCACCAGGTGCCTTTGGGAGCTCACCTGCAGGAGGTGAAAGCAATGGCCTTCTGCGGCTGTTGCTCCCAACCACCTGGACTGTTAAGGCCTTTGCAACCTCAGATCAAAGAGGATCAAGATTGGTAGCCATAAATCGACTTCTCCTCCATAAATCTGTCCAAGCCCCTTTGAAAGCTATCCAGGTTAGTGGCCATTACCACCTCCTGTGGCAGCATATTCCAAACACCAATCACACGTTGCGTGAAGAAGTGTTTCCTTTTATTAGTCCTAATTCTTCCCCCCAGCATTTTCAATGCATGCCCCATAGGTGTATGCACCATAGGTGGCATCTGGAGGTTTTTAAAATTACAACTTCTCTGACCACCCACAAAGCTATGTGCCCTCCCCACTGAGTGGACAAGACGCAAGCCACAGCTTTTGACCTGCCTCTCTCCCTCTCTCTCTCTCTCTCTCTCTCTCTCTCTCTCTCCCTCCCTCTCTCTCTCCCACTCTCCCTCCCTCCCTCCCTCTCTCCCCCCTCTCTCTCCCTCCCTCTCTCTCTCTCCCTCCCTCCCTCTCTCTCTCCCTCTCTCTCCCTCTCTCCCTCTCCCTCCCTCCCTCCCTCTCCCTCTCCCTCTCCCTCTCCCTCTCCCTCCCTCCCTCTCTCTCCCCCTCCCTCCCTCCCTCCCTCCCTTTCTCCCTCTCCCTCTCCCTCTCCCTCTCTCTGTGGCTCTTTTTCCCCTCCCGCTTTGCTTTCGCTTGCTTGGTGTTTTTCGCTGGAGACACACAAGGCCCACAGGACAGGCAAAAGCCCGATATTCACTGTCTAGCATGTGGCAAAACAAACAAGGGGAAAGAATGGATCACCTTTGGATCCAGCTGCCTGCTTCTTGCGGGAAACACTGCGTTTGCCCCACTGTGTGGCACAAAAAATTGCACATGCCGTCAGGGCCCGTTTGGGAGTGAGCGCAGAAACACAACGTAAGGTCAGGGGGTGACGAATCAAAACCATCCTCTCTCAGCTTAGGCTCTGAACACGAGTTTCCCATCTGTATATAAGAATCCCACCAGAGCTTTGCAAAGTGGCCTAAAAAACGGGCCAGGTAGAAAAGCTGGTCTCCGTTTGGAAGAGATTGGCTGACCTACGTGTGCTTTCGAAGCTTTGGTGTCTTGAGTGTGAAATTCAGCACTGTAACTTGACTGAAAACAAGTTTCTGGTTCTCAGAACAGGGGGAAGAATCAGGACTAATAAAAGGAAACACTTCTTCACGCAACGTGTGATTGGTGTTTGGAATATGCTGCCACAGGAGGTGGTGATGGCCACTAACCTGGATAGTTTTCAAAGGGGCTTGGACAGATTTATGGAGGAGAAGTCGATGTATGGCTACCAATCTTGATCCTCCTTGATCTGAGATTGCAAAGGCCTTAACAGTCCAGGTGCTTGGGAGCAACAGCCGCAGAAGGCCATTGCTCTCACATCCTGCCTGTGAGCTCCCAAAGGCACCTGGTGGGCCACTGCGAGTAGCAGAGAGCTGGACTAGATGGACTCTGGTCTGATCCAGCTGGCTTGTTCTTATGGAGCAGCAGTGGCGTAGGAGGTTAAGAGCTCATGTATCTAATCTGGAGGAACCGGGTTTGATTCCCAGCTCTGCGGCCTGAGCTGTGGGGGCTTATCTGGGGAATTCAGATTAGCCTGTGCACTCCCACACACGCCAGCTGGGTGACCTTGGGCTAGTCACAGCTTCTCGGAGCTCTCTCAGCCCCACCCACCTCACAGGGTGTTTGTTGTGAGGGGGGAAGGGCAAGGGAATTGTAAGCCCCTTTGAGTCTTCTGCAGGAGAGAAAGAGGGGATATAAATCCAAACTCCTCCTCCTCCTCCTCCTCCTCCTCCTCCTCCTCCTCCTCTTCTTCTTCTTCTTCTTCTTCTTCTTCTTCTTCTTCTTCTTCTTCTTCTTCTTCTTCTTCTTCTTCTTCATCATCATGTCCCCTGAACGTTACCAGCTCTGGGCTGAGGAATTCCTGGAATTCCTGGAGATTGGGGAGGGCAGAATCCACCCTTCAAAGAAGTCATTTTCTCCGAGAGAACTGATCTCTGTCAATTGGAGATCAGTTGTAATTCTGGGGAGGGGAGTGTCTCCAGGCTATACCGGGAGGTTGGCAGCCCAACTTGACAGGCAGAAGTAAATGATGGCCCAGGTGGTGGATTACTTTAGTGAAATTGCTGGGGCGGCAGAATGCAACATATTTGCCATCCTAAAAATCACATTACCTGGGATGCCTGTAAAGACAAGACAGGCCCAGGTATCTGATTTCCCCAAGCTGCTAGGAATTTGATGCAAGTTCCTACTTTCATTAAGGACATTCTAACATCTGCATAAGGATAGCTTGTGAAAATGTGACTTTCCTGGCTTGTAAGTTTTTAAAATATTTTTTCTATCCCTGAAGTTCTCTTGGTTTGAATATGGAGTTGGCACCATAAGTCCACTTTCACGGGGCAGAAACTTTGAGTACATGGGAAGGTGCGTTCCCCCATAAGCAGCAGTGGCGTAGGAGGTTAAGAGCTCGTGTATCTAATCTGGAGGAACCGGGTTTGATTCCCAGCTCTGCGGCCTGAGCTGTGGAGGCTTCTCTGGGGAATTCAGGTTAGCCTGTGCACTCCCACACACGCCAGCTGGGTGACCTTGGGCTAGTCACAGCTTCTCGGAGCTCTCTCAGCCCCACCCACCTCACAGGGTGTTTGTTGTGAGGGGGGAAGGGCAAGGAGATTGTCAGCCCCTTTGAGTCTCCTGCAGGAGAGAAAGGGGGGATATAAATACAAACTCCTCCTCCTCCTCCTCCTCCTCCTCCTCCTCCTCCTCCTCCTCCTCCTCAGCCACCTGGGAATTCATAAGGAAGGTTTACATTGGGACTCCTCTTACGTACTTAACAGTTGTGACTGCTACTCAAAGAGAACGCCAGAGTGGTCACACCCGGGGTATCGTTTTCGAGGGCTTGTTTGGCATTGCTGTGGCAACAGGTGTGTGTGTGTGTGTGGGGGGGGGGGAGATAAATGAAAGGTAATATTGAAACAGGTGGAATTGCGGGTGGAAGGAAACCACCCTGGGTGTGGAAGGTTGCGAAAGAGGAATAAGATAAGGGAAGTGGATCAGAAGAAACCGGAGGAGACGGGCAAGAGGGATCCTGTTTCTGATATCAGGGCCCCTGCAAAGTTTGCTAGAAACTATCAGGTCGAAAACCGGTCCGCTCCCCCATTGGGAGGGTTTCTGCTGAAGGAACTGGGGAACGGGGAGGGTTGCCAAACTCCATGTGGAGCCAGGAGATCTTCCACAATTACAACTCCTCTCCAACTGACAAAGTTCAGTTCCCCTGGAAAAAGTGGCTACTTTGGATGTTGGACTCTCTGGCATTATACCCTGCTGAATTCCCTCCCCAAGGCCCGCTATTCCAGGATCCATCCCCCAAATCACGGGAGAGTTCCCAACCCAGGGGGGTGATCCTCTCCTTAGCTGGATTTAACACAGAGGTGGGATCCAGCAGGTTCTCACAGGTTCCCGAGAGTAGGTCACTAATTATTGGTGTGTGCCGAGAGGGGGTTACTGATTGGTGATTTTGCCACCTGATTTTTGCCTTAGTTACGCCCCTCCTCTCAGCAGTAGCGCGCAGAACTTGAAGCAGTCTAGCAGGAGGTGCACCAGCGTCAGGGGTGTAACGAGGCAGCCCTGGGCAAACTGTAGCCCTGGGCAAAACCATGGGCGGCCACTCCACCACAACCAAAAATGTTTTTGCACCAGGACATTGGTGCCTGCAGGGGGTGCATTTTTAGACATATCAGCACCAAATTTCAGCATATCATCAGGAGACTGTCCTTATGCTACTTCCCAAGTTTGGTGAGGTTTGGTTCAAGGAGTCCAAAGTTATGGACTCCCAAAGGGGGTGCCCCATCCCCCATTGTTTCCAAAGGGAGCTAATAGGAGATAGGGGCTACAGTTTTGAGGGTCCATAACTTTGGCCCCCCTGAACCAAACTGCACCAAACTTGGGGGGTGCCATCATGTCCAAATTATACCCTGAAATTTTGGTGCCGATACATCCAAAAATGCGCCCCCTGCAGGAACATCCTATAAATTTGCCCAAGAATCTTTGTTCTGCATTGAGTTTTCTGCATTGCTGTCAATGGGGGTTGCAGGCTGTGGGGGGCACATTTCTGAAGGCACAGTCTCAAATCTTTCAGGGTCTCATCAGGAGACTGCCCTAATGATACCTCCCAAGTTTGGTGCAGTTTGGTTCAGGGGGGCCAAAGTTATGGACCCTCAAAACTGTAGCCCCCATCTCCTATTAACTCCCATTGGAAACAATGGGGGATAGGGGTACGCCCTTTGGGAGTCCATAACTTTGGACTCCCTGAACCAAACCTCACCAAACTTGGGGGGTAGCATAAGGACAGTCTCCTGATGATACGCTGAAAATCTGGTGCCGCTAGCCTAAAAACTGCGCCCCCTGCAGGCCTAAAATGGAAAACCACTAAAATACCCAAAAACGAACCCAGCATTTTGATGCCCCCCACAAGGTGATGCCCTGGGCAGCTGCCCACCTTGCCCAATGGGCATTACGCTAGTGACCGGTGTGCATGGCAGCCTGCGCCTGCGTGCATTCGTTTCCCGCCCAAGGACTGGCGCAGCGGCTGCGTCCTTGCCACAGTCCCGCTCAGGAATGCCCCGCCCCCAGAATGCCTGGCCATGCCCCCGTCGTGCCACGCCCAGCCC
This sequence comes from Sphaerodactylus townsendi, assembly GCF_021028975.2. NCBI lineage: Eukaryota > Metazoa > Chordata > Lepidosauria > Squamata > Sphaerodactylidae > Sphaerodactylus > Sphaerodactylus townsendi. The sequence goes on along the minus strand of NC_059430.1, from coordinate 130,584,298 downwards.
CATTGGCGCTACGCCACAGTTTGAATCCCACCACCATGGGAACCTGTTACTAAAATTTTTGGATCCCACCACTCATTTAACATCAACAGTAGCTGACCCCCCTCCCCCAATATCCTGGTTTTGACACCATCTTTCAGTAAGCCAAGCAATGGTAATCAACAGACTACTTTAGAACAGGTGAAAAATGTGTTTTCCTTCATCCGTAAGCAGCTACCCCCATTTCCTGCCCATCCCTCCCTCTGTCATGACTCTGCACAGATGAATTTCTGTTCCTTCATATTATACCCACAGGTTTGTACCATCTGATCTGGAAATCCGCCCACACACACATTTCAGGAAGTGGGATTTTGAAGCTTGGGGGCAAGGTTGAAGCCTCCTGGCAAGTTCATTTTGAACAGTTTTCGGCCTTTTGGTTGCCTTTGTCTGGTTTTCAATGGGATTGCAATGGAATTGCATGTACTTGCTGTTTTATTTTAACTACCTCCATCAGCCACCGCAATGTTGTTGCTCTCTGTTGCTCTTTACAGCCCCATATGTCATCTGCTGATTGAATATCGGCTAGTCCCCTCCCCGGGGGGTTAATGCCAGACATCACCTACTTAATTTAATTGTGGAAGATTACTGCTGCTAGTGTTTTAATGTTTAATTTATCTATTGTTTTAATTGAAACTATCTGATGTATTTAAATGTTTGATTGTTTTGTGGACCGCCCTGAGCCCTTCGGGGGTAGGGCAGTCTATTAAATTGAATTATTATTATTATTATTATTATTATTATTATTATTATTATTATTATTA